>NC_044500.1:177500-212500 GCF_902362185.1 Chanos chanos | reverse complement strand
ATTAAAGGGTCGTAGCTTGTTTCATAAAGGAGACTTATGAATTTAATTAACAGAATAAAAATTGGGGAGGATAGAGGCAATATAAAGAATGCAAAGGTTAACAGTCTCACTGTCTCTGTGATCAAAACAGTCTCACTGTCTCTGTGATCAAAACAGTCTCACTGTTTCTGTGATCAAAACGGTCTCACTGTCTCTGTGATCAAAACGGTCTAACTGTCTCTGTGATCAAAACGGTCTCACTGTCTCTGTGATCAAAACGGTCTCACTGTCTCTGTGATCAAAACAGTCTCACTGTCTCTGTGATCAAAACAGTCTCACTGTCTCTGTGATCAAAATATTCTCATCTTTATAGCAGTTATGGTGGCCTGTGATTCGTCATGTTTAAGTCTTAATGCAAGTAAGTGAACTTTTCTCCATTATGAAGCAGAGTTCCATTATGAAGCAGAGTTCCATTATGAAGCAGAGTTGCGTTATGAAGCAGTGTTGTATTATGAAGCAGAGTTGCGTTATGAAGCAGTGTTGTATTATGAAGCAGAGTTGCGTTATGAAGCAGAGTTGCATTATGAAGCAGAGTTGCGTTATAAAGCAGAGTTGCGTTATAAAGCAGAGTTGCGTTATGAAGCAGAGTTGCGTTATGAAGCAGTGTTGTATTATGAAGCAGAGTTGCGTTATGAAGCAGAGTTGTATTATGAAGCAGAGTTCCATTATGAAGCAGAGTTGCGTTATGAAGCAGAGTTGCGTTATGAAGCAGAGTTGCGTTATGAAGCAGAGTTGCATTATGAAGCAGAGTTGTGTTATGAAGCAGAGTTGTATTATGAAGCAGAGTTGTATTATGAAGCAGAGTTGCGTTATGAAGCAGAGTCGCGTTATGAAGCAGAGTTGCGTTATAAAGCAGAGTTGCGTTATAAAGCAGAGTTGCGTTATGAAGCAGAGTTGCGTTATGAAGCAGAGTTGCGTTATAAAGCAGAGTTGCGTTATAAAGCAGAGTTGCGTTATAAAGCAGAGTTGCGTTATGAAGCAGAGTTGCGTTATGAAGCAGAGTTGCGTTATGAAGCAGAGTTGCGTTATGAAGCAGAGTTGCGTTATGAAGCAGAGTTGCGTTATAAAGCAGAGTTGCGTTATAAAGCAGAGTTGCGTTATGAAGCAGAGTTGCGTTATGAAGCAGAGTTGTTTGACGTTGCGCTGTGGTACTTTACAGTGCAGGACTTTGGGTTTATATTGAGGAAATCACTGTTTCTTTTCATTCAGCAGAAAGCCTGTTTTCGCCTACAACTCTGATATGAAGATAACACTTGGTCTTACATTATGCAATGGTGAAGTATTGATGATGCCAACAATATTTTAACGTTATTGTTACCAACGTTCTACAGTAGCCCAAGATAGAAAGTTCAGTCAACAAAGTGGGTTTATTAGTGTTTACATATAGCAGCTGTTTTTTTTTGTAAATTCAGTGAAACCTGCCTGGTCATCATTGGTAAGGGTTAGGGTTAGCCCTAAGCCTAACAGACTTAAAAATGAAATTAGTCATATTTGCGAGCATTTATCTTTAACAAGATTAATTTGTTTAGCTGCATTAGTAGTCTAGTCGATTATATGACTCTATGTGAGAGCCATCCTTGAGAAATCCGTCCACAACTCACAAATGCTGCACGTTTATTTCATCACAACTACAGTTGGGAGAGAAAATTTGCGCAGTTAAATACAACAAGAAAGCAAACAAACAATCGATTCACCCTTCTCTGCTTCCTCTTGTTTACCAAGGGCTCTAACTGGACATCTAGCATCACGCAATTAGCAAGTACTCGATGATAATGCAGAAACTCGAGAATTGATTTTACTGCTCATGTACTCAATTGTTCGAGTATTCTGTGCAACCCCTAATTCACATCAGTCCCAATGACAAGATTATACCGTGAAAAACAGAATTTCCATCCTTTGGGGGACGAAGTTTGAATTAAATTCATTTAGAGCAGAGACTGAAAGTACTGACTTTAGACTATGAGCCCTGAAAGTCCACCATTTAAACACTCTTGTCATTTCTGAGTTTGGGAAATAAGAGATACGTCGGCAATGTTTTCAATCCAGAGAACCGTCAGTCAGCCTTAGCCTGAGGATGTTGATTTTAATGTGGCCTATAGACCCCTGCATGCTTGTTTGTACAATACATTATTAGCAAGTAACACTTTTCTTCACAGTAAATAGAACATTATAAAATAAAGGACAATGCAAATGAGAACAGTCAGACTGCAGGGGTAAAGTAAAATACCCCCAGGCTTTTGAAATAATAATAAAAAAAATGGCTAAGAAGGAGTGATTCCATAGTGGACATTTCCACCAGCAATCCACATTATTAGAACATGTAGAAATAATTTTAAAACAGGTGTTTTTTCGACTGTATAAAGGCTGAGTTATCCATGTCGGGGAAGTAGAGACCAATAGTAGGGACAATATAGCGGATTTATTCGATGAACCAGACTTTCACAAAATAAAATCTAGCTTGATATTTGAACAATCTGACAAACCAGTCCTGGCACAGTCCTGATCTAGATGAAAGTCACTCTAACAGACATCACATAGGCCCACCAGTTTCACGTGCTTGTGTTGCAGATGGTAGTGTTGTAGACTGGATTATGTGGATGGCAGTGCAGTGGTGTCCGTTCCACAGGGCACAGGTTTCAGTTCAGACTTCAGTCTTGCAAGAACGGATCTGGCTCAGTACCGGACTGGAAGAGAGGCTTTCCAGGAGTAAAGACCAGAGTTTGGAAGATCCCGCCTTTTTCCATATATCCGGTAAAGCTTTTGCTTGGTCATCTCAATGCTGTAACCCAGAGAGAAGAGGAGAGCATTTTGGCCATATGTTACAGGAAGACAAGCTGCCCTTGTGCCCTTTACAATGGCCTGGTGATCAATGTTTAAAGAAGAGTGGGCAGTTGGTGGTTTTTGCTAGTGGAAGAAAACACTCTGTGGACCTGAACTATGACAGTGTCATGGTCTGTCAATGAGGGAGAGAGTTAGGGCTAGGGTTAGAGTTAGGGTTAGAGGGACAGAGTTAGGGTGGCCAGACTAGCCTTTAGAAAGGCTATGGCATCACCACCCTCCTCTTCTTCATTTAAACCAAGCAAATGGATGATAGGCCCTGACCTTCTCAAGGTCATCGATTTTCTGTCTCATAATCTGAACCCCGTTCTCTGTCAAACTGTGGTGCCTTTTCTATGCCATCACATCTGGATTGCACTGACTAGATTGTCCTGTCATTCAATTCCTTTCCTTGTTTCAGTGATTGATGATACTTTACTGAGGTATTAGTAAGGCATCAGTTAAGTCTCTCACAGATCTGAGTATCACAGTTGAGTCTCTCAGAGATGTGAATATCAAATGCATCTGTTTTTTCAGCTGACGCTTGTTAAATCTGTGATGAAATGGCGGAATTGAGATGCTTTGAGACATGACCGCTCGATGGAGGGACCAAACAGACACGGTCAGACCAAAAAGACATGGTCAGACCAAAAAGACATGGTGGTCAGAGAAAAGACATGGTCAGAGCAAAAAGACACGGTCAGAGCAAAAAGACACGGTCAGACCAAAAACATATGGTCAGAGAAAAGACACGGTCAGACCAAAAAGACACGGTCAGAGCAAAAAGACATGGTCAGAGAAAAGACATGGTGGTCAGAGAAAAGACGCGGTCAGAGAAAAGACACGGTCAGACCAAAAAGACCAAAATTCAAATTTAAAAGGCGGAAGTTATTTAAATCAGTCTCAATTTCTGAGAATAAACTTTTTAAGCACAATAAAGTTTTAGGAACTCAGGCCTCAACTAGTTTGCAAAAAACAATAACTCTGTTTATCATTTCCTCTATTACACGTTAGTTTTAGTTTTATTGTTAATCAGGGTGGATTAACGGGAACAGGAGAAAATTAGTGATAGATTTAAAGGGGAAGTTTGTTCCTCCTCTGTCTCCAGCTCACCAGCTGCCACTGCATGAAGGCCTCACAGCCAGATCAGGGCTGCTGATCTGGAGTGATTTACACATTGATTATACAGGCCAGGTCCAGAGCTGTGTAATGTTATGTAATGTTTTTTAAGGAGTGTTGACAGAGTGTTGACAGAGACACCTGATGGACAGTATTGAAAACTGTGTGGTCACTGAGGATGTTTGTTTGAATTTCTCAGATGCGTACTGCATCATTATTGACCAAAACCATGTTTGCGATAGCTTTCTATTGTTCCTCTGAGAATATGGGGCCCCTTCATCCTTGGCGTTCTAGACCCTCAATCCTATGTAGACCAGTCAAAATATATCTAAAATATCACAGGACAGTGTGCAGGACATTGTTTTAACCATGGAATGCAGTGAATGGCTGCCAAAAGTACTGCTGTAGTGCATATAGTAGGCTACATTGTACTGATTTTACTGTAGACAGTGAAGAACAGTTGTTTTTCAACTGTGCTCTTGTCGAAATGTCCTAAGTACTGTTGCTACACTATATCTGCTGAGGTTGGGCTCTGTCTTGCCTCTCTGAATGTCAGCCCGTGGTTTATAACATGGTCAACCAATGTCAGCCCGTGGTTTACAACATGGTCAACCAATGTCAGCCCGTGGTTTATAACATGGTCGACCAGTGTCAGCCTGTGGTTTATAACATGGTCAACCAATGTCAGCCCGTGGTTTACAACATGGTCAGGCAATGTCAGCCCGTGGTTTATAACATGGTCAACCAGTGTCAGCCCGTGGTTTATAACATGGTCAACCAATGTCAGCCCGTGGTTTACAACATGGTCGACCAGTGTCAGCCCGTGGTTTATAACATGGTCAGCCAATGTCAGCCCGTGGTTTATAACATGGTCGACCAGTGTCAGCCTGTGGTTTATAACATGGTCAACCAATGTCAGCCCGTGGTTTACAACATGGTCAACCAGTGTCAGCCCATGGTTTATAACATGGTCGACCAGTGTCAGCCCGTGGTTTACAACATGGTCAACCAGTGTCAGCCCATGGTTTATAACATGGTCGACCAGTGTCAGCCCGTGGTTTACAACATGGTCAACCAATGTCAGCCCGTGGTTTACAACATGTTCAACCAGTGTCAGCCCGTGGTTTACAACATGGTCTACCAATGTCAGCCCATGGTTTATAACATGGTCGACCAGTGTCAGCCCGTGGTTTACAACATGGTCAACCAATGTCAGCCCGTGGTTTACAACATGGTCAGGCAGTGTCAGCCCGTGGTTTATAACATGGTCAACCAATGTCAGCCCGTGGTTTACAACATGGTCGACCAATGTCAGCCCGTGGTTTATAACATGGTCGACCAATGTCAGCCTGTGGTTTACAACATGGTCAACCAATGTCAGCCCGTGGTTTACAACATGTTCAACCAGTGTCAGCCCGTGGTTTACAACATGGTCGACCAATGTCAGCCCGTGGTTTATAACATGGTCGACCAGTGTCAGCCCGTGGTTTACAACATGGTCAACCAATGTCAGCCCGTGGTTTACAACATGTTCAACCAGTGTCAGCCCGTGGTTGACAACATGGTCAACCAATGTCAGCCCGTGGTTTACAACATGGTCGACCAATGTCAGCCTGTGGTTTATAACATGGTCAGGCAATGTCAGCCCATGGTTTATAACATGGTCGACCAGTGTCAGCCCATGGTTTATAACATGGTCAACCAGTGTCAGCCCGTGGTTTATAACATGGTCGACCAATGTCAGCCCGTTTTTTAAAACATGGTCAACCAATGTCAGCCCATGGTTTATAACATGGTCAACCAATGTCAGCCCGTGGTTTATAACATGGTCGACCAGTGTCAGCCTGTGGTTTATAACATGGTCGACCAATGTCAGCCTGTGGTTTACAACATGGTCGACCAGTGTCAGCCCGTGGTTTACAACATGGTCAACCAATGTCAGCCCGTGTTTTACAACATGGTCAGGCAATGTCAGCCCGTGGTTTACAACATGGTCGACCAGTGTCAGCCCGTGGTTTATAACATGGTCAGCCAATGTCAGCCCGTGGTTTACAGCATGGTCAACCAATGTCAGCCCGTGGTTTATAACATGGTCGACCAGTGTCAGCCCATGGTTTATAACATGGTCAGGCAATGTCAGCCCGTGGTTTATAACATGGTCAACCAATGTCAGCCCGTGGTTTACAACATGGTCAACCAATGTCAGCCCGTGGTTTATAACATGGTCGACCAGTGTCAGCCCGTGGTTTATAACATGGTCAGGCAATGTCAGCTTGTGGTTTACAACATGGTCAACCAATGTCAGCCCGTGGTTTACAACATGGTCAACCAATGTCAGCCCGTGGTTTACAACATGGTCAACCAATGTCAGCCCGTGGTTTACAACATGGTCAACCAATGTCAGCCCGTGGTTTACAACATGGTCAACCAATGTCAGCCCGTGGTTTATAACATGGTCGACCAGTGTCAGCCTGTGGTTTATAACATGGTCGACCAATGTCAGCCCATGGTTTATAACATGGTCGACCAATGTCAGCCCGTGGTTTAAAACATGGTCAGGCAATGTCAGCCCGTGGTTTATAACATGGTCAACCAATGTCAGCCCGTGGTTTATAACATGGTCAACCAATGTCAGCCCGTGGTTTACAACATGGTCGAACAGTGTCAGCCCGTGGTTTACAACATGGTCAGCCAATGTCAGCCCGTGGTTTATAACATGGTCGACCAATGTCAGCCCGTGGTTTATAACATGGTCAACCAATGTCAGCCCGTGGTTTATAACATGGTCGACCAATGTCAGCCCGTGGTTTACAACATGGTCGACCAATGTCAGCCCGTGGTTTATAACATGGTCAACCAATGTCAGCCCGTGGTTTATAACATGGTCGACCAATGTCAGCCCATGGTTTATAACATGGTCGACCAATGTCAGCCCGTGGTTTAAAACATGGTCAGGCAATGTCAGCCCGTGGTTTATAACATGGTCAACCAATGTCAGCCCGTGGTTTATAACATGGTCAACCAATGTCAGCCCGTGGTTTACAACATGGTCGAACAGTGTCAGCCCGTGGTTTACAACATGGTCAGCCAATGTCAGCCCGTGGTTTATAACATGGTCGACCAATGTCAGCCCGTGGTTTATAACATGGTCGACCAATGTTGTCAGCCCGTGGTTTATAACATGGTCGACCAATGTCAGCCCGTGGTTTATAACATGGTCGACCAATGTCAGCCCATGGTTTATAACATGGTCGACCAATGTCAGCCCGTGGTTTATAACATGGTCGACCAATGTCAGCCCGTGGTTTATAACATGGTTTATAACATGGTCAATGTTGCTCGAATCTCATCTGATACATTTGGTCCTCGTCTTCTTTGTCCACATCCTCCTCCAGGTCTCCCTCTTCCTCCTCCTCCTCCTCTCCCTAACATTCTTACTCTTCCTCTCCCTACCCCTCCTCCTCTTCCTCTCCCCAACCCTCTTCCTCTTCCTCTCCCTACCCCTCCTCCTCTTCCTCTCCTGTGATCATGTTTCTCCATATCAACACTCAGCCCCCCAATTTCTCCATAAATACGTTAACCATCTGTAACTCAGCCCCTGTTATTGTCCATGTCAGCTCCATAAATCTCCTCAACCAGTTGCTCCTTTGCCAGTGCACATTGTGGACAGCTCCTCCAACGCTACTATTATAAAAAAGACTCACTGGTTGTTTGTCTTTTTTTGGTTGGTTGTTTTGTTTGTGCAGAATATTCCTGAGGGGCGTTACCAACCTTTAAGTTCCCGTCTCCTGATTGGACGGCCAAGGTGGAGACCTCTGTTTGAAGAGATTGGGAGGTCAAATCAGCAGTGAGTATGACAAATAAAGCAACGTGACTGGCTGTCAGCAGTTCGGTGTAAAATCCAAACCTAAAAGCCAGTTTAATGCGGGTCAGAACTTGATTTTGGATTTATTCTGGGTTAAATTCACATGTGGGTTTATTGGGCTATATGTTAATGGGCTAGAGTTATGAAGCCAGATTTAATGTGGTTAATTTAACTTTACTGGGGTGGATTTGTAAATCATCCATTGCCATCTCACAGTTTTCTCCAGTAATATTTTGTATGTGTGTGTTTTGTTTGTGTGTGTTATGTAGTTATGTAGTTATGTGAATATAAAGTAGTGAGTTAATGTTCTGTCAAAATCAGTAGTGCAGTATTGCTGTGCAGATATGCAATATGTTAGAGGGTTATTAATTTCTTTTATATTGTGTTTATATTTGGCAGTCTCTTATTTTGTTCATATTTCTCTCACAGTAAAAAGGTTGGTGTGTTCTGCTGTGGACCCAAGGGGATTTCTAAAACATTACACACACTCTGCAACTCCAGCGTGTTCTCTCAAACAACATTCGAGTACAACAAAGAGTCCTTCAGCTGACATGCACACACAAGCACACACACACACATTAAACAGGAGGATATAAACATCAGCTGTACACTGGTCCAGTGTTGATACAGACAGACAGGCAGAGATAGGCAGAGTCTGATTACGCTATATGCACTGTGAGGAAAACTCAATCGCTTACCTGGATTATAGGACACTGCATTAGCTTTAACCAGTTAAACCAGTACTATGTAGCTGAGAGATATTCTCCAAGAGACTGACTTTTTTTTTTTTTTTAAATAATCTTCAGATGCTTTCATCAGGGGAAAGAAATGTGATGTTCTGAGTTCACTGACTAGACTGTTTGATACATACCTGTGTAACTTTCTCAGCTATTGTTTCCTCTGAATTTCTATAATTTATTTGTCTTTGTAGTGATGCAGTCTTTTGAGGGATTCACATGAAATACCAAAGAAATGTTTTTTTCATATTGAAAGCAGAAGATGCCATTTAAAATGCACATAGTCTTCTGCCTGGCCAGACATGCAATACATGCAGTGTAATTAATGTTTACATGTTGAGTTTCTTTTCAATCTGAACAATAATGAAAATAAATACTAGTAATGGCTCATGTCTCATATTTATAAATGTGATGTTTATGAATAAAGTGTATGCAGATGTTTAGGAACGTGATGGTGTGTGAATAGGAGGGTGTATGATTGTGATAATTGTGAATGTGATTATGTATGACTGATGGTGTACGAATTCAGGGTCTGTGAATGTGGAAGTTATGGATTTGATTTGAAAGTGTGATTTATTAATATGATGTTCATGAGTTTGATACGAGTGAGTGTTATGTCATGACTGTTATGTTTGAATGTAATATTTTGATTGTGATAGTGAATAAGTAGGATGGTGCGTGAATGTGATGGTTATGAAAAGATGAAGATTAAGGTGTGTGAATGTGACGGTTATGAAAAGATGAAGGTGAAGGTGTGTGAATGTGATGGTTATGAAAAGTGAAGGTGAAGGTGTGTGAATGTGATGGTTATGAATGTGATTATTTTGAAGGTGATCTGTGTGAATGTGGTCATCAGGACTTTGGTGGTTATGAAAGTTATGAGTGTGATTGTGAACAGATGTGAGAATGTATGGCCAGTTATGCATGTGGTAGTGAAAAATGTTATAGTTATGAGTGTGATAGTGTTTAAGATGGTTATCTAGTTCAATTTTATCTATGTATTGCTTTTTACAATCACAAATTGTCTCAAAGCAGCTTTACAGCGGTCAGTGTATAAAGCCCCAGTGAACAAGGAAAAACTCCCTAATGCAGCAAACAGGAGGAAGAAACCTTGGGAGGAACCAAGACTCAACAGGGGGAGCCCATCCTCCTCTGGCCATCGCATAAAACAGACATTCACAGTGTGAAGAGAAAGTCCTGCTTTTTGTATATTAATTTGATGGTTTGCACTTAGAGATGGCTTAATTTAAGTCACGAAAGGCTGTAAGTGTACTCTTGAGTTATAGGCCCATGCTCATCAGCAGTGAGTGGTTTCCTAGTGTGGAGAACTCGAACCAGAAATAGGGCATCAGGATGGATCAGGTCCGGAGAGTGGAAGGGATCAGGGTCACTGGCATCTCAGGAGTAGCATGGGTAGCTCGACAGAGAGAGAGAGAGAGAAAGAGACAGATTGTTAGGTATACTCATTGTCGTGTAATGGTTAAGGGCAATGTACATTGTGTGGTGAGTGCAGGCATGGACCCCGGCAGGACTAGCCATGACAGCATAACTAAAAGGGAGAGCCAGAAGGTTGACGGTGAAGGTGTGTGAATGGTATGTGAATGTGACGGTTATGAAATGGTGACGGTGCGTGAATGTGATGGTTATGTCCATACCCTGGGACATAAGGCGGCCAGCCACTGCACCGTCAACTAATCTGAGTGAACGTGTGGGAGTGGGAGGGTGACAGCATCCAAACATCCCAGTTCACTAAACACACTATGCCCGAGAACCCTCCATATCTGCTCCTTTACCTAATAAAGAGCTATTAACAAAAGGCTTGACTAAACAAAAATGTTTTCAGCCTAGACTTAAATATTGCGACTGTGTCTGTGTCTTGAACGCTAATTGGGAGGCAGTTCCATAACCTTGGGGCTTTATAAGAGAAGGCTCTGCCCCCTGCTGTGGCCTTCACAATTCGAGGTACCAACAAATAGCCTGCACCCTTAGATCTAAGGAGGTTTGGGGGGTCATGAACGATGAGACGTTCACTCAGGTCATGTGGCACAAGACCATTTAGTACTTTATAGGTCAACAGGAGTATTTTAGAATCAATGCAAAATTTGGTTGGGAGCCAGTGCAGTGTGGACAGGATAGGGGTGATGTGATCATAATCTTCTGGTTCTAGTAAGGATTCTGGCTGCAGTGTTCTGGACTAACTGGCGCTTGTTCATGCACCTACTGGAAAATCCAGACAGTAAGACATTACAATAATCTAACCTAGAGGTAACAAAGGCATGAACTAGTTTTTCTGCATCATGTAATGACATTACATGTCTTATCTTAGCAATGGTTCTGAGATGAAAGAAGGCTATCCTAGTAATATAATCTACATAAGCTTCAAATGAAAGACTGGAATCAATAATCACACCAAGGTCTTTTACCACTGCAGATGAGGAAAGGGAAAGGATTTTGAAGATAAAGGGTAGGTTTGATATTCGCCTATGGTTAGACAGCGAGCAGTGGTCCAGGTCAGGTTTTTTAATCAGGGGTTTGATAATGGCTAGTTTAAAAGATTTAGGTACACAACCAATGCTGAGGGAAGAGTTGTGTTGATTATTTTCAGAAGAGTCTCGACTGCTTCTGGTAGAACCTGTTTGAAGAAGGGTATCGGTAAGGGATCTGGTAAGGGTATCGGTAAGGGATCTGGTAAGGGTATCGGTAAGGGATTTGGTAAGGGTATCGGTAAGGGATCTGGTAAGGGTATCGGTAAGGGATCTGGTCGCTTGAAGGGGAGTAAAACGTTCTAATCGATGTTCTGATATAGTTATATTGTTACCTACAGGGTTGGTTATCAGATTGTCTGGCTCTAAATTTATGGTCTGAATTTTTTGTCTGATGCTTTCAGTTTTGCCAATGAAAAAGTTTATTAGGTCATTGCAACTAAAAATTGATGCTGTGCATGTTTCAGTGGTGGTCTTATTCCTAGTCAATTTTGCTACAGTACTAAATAAGCATCTAGGATTATTTTTGTTAGGTTCTATTAGGGTGGAATGATATGTTGATCTAGCAGTGCTAAGAGCTTTTCTATAGCTCAGGAGGCTATCCTTCCATGCTATTTGGGATACTACCAATTTAGTTTGATGCCATTTCCCTTCTAATTTTCAAGGGCTCTGTTTTAAGATGCAGGTGATGTATGTGGGTGTGATGGTTGTGGTGATGGTGTTTATGCATGTGATATGAATGTGATGGTGTTTATGCATGTGATATGAATGTGATGGTTGTGGTGATGGTGTTTATGGATGTGATATGAATGTGATGGTGTTTATGGATGTGATATGAATGTGATGGTTGTGGTGATGGTGTTTATGCATGTGATATGAATGTGATGGTGTTTATGGATGTGATATGAATGTGATGGTTGTGGTGATGGTGTTTATGCATGTGATATGAATGTGATGGTGTTTATGGATGTGATATGAATGTGATGGTGTGGGTGATGGTGTTTATGGATGTGATATGAATGTGATGGTTGTGGTGATGGTGTTTATGGATGTGATATGAATGTGATGGTGTGGGTGATGGTGGTTATGGATGTGATATGAATGTGATGGTTGTGGTGATGGTGTTTATGGATGTGATATGAATGTGATGGTGTGGGTGATGGTGTTTATGCATGTGATATGAATGTGATGGTGTTTATGGATGTGATATGAATGTGCTGGTTGTGGTGATGGTGTTTATGCATGTGATATGAATGTGATGGTGTTTATGCATGTGATATGAATGTGATGGTTGTGGTGATGGTGTTTATGCATGTGATATGAATGTGATGGTGTGGGTGATGGTGTTTATGCATGTGATATGAATGTGATGGTTGTGGTGATGGTGCTTATGGATGTGATATGAATGTGATGGTGTGGGTGAAGGTGGTTATGGATGTGATATGAATGTGATGGTGTGGGTGATGGTGTTTATGGATGTGATATGAATGTGATGGTTGTGGTGATGGTGTTTATGCATGTGATATGAATGTGATGGTTGTGGTGATGGTGTTTATGGATGTGATATGAATGTGATGGTGTGGGTGAAGGTGGTTATGGATGTGATATGAATGTGATGGTGTGGGTGATGGTGTTTATGGATGTGATATGAATGTGATGGTTGTGGTGATGGTGTTTATGGATGTGATATGAATGTGATGGTGTGGGTGAAGGTGGTTATGGATGTGATATGAATGTGATGGTGTGGGTGATGGTGTTTATGGATGTGATATGAATGTGATGGTTGTGGTGATGGTGGTTATGGATGTGATATGAATGTGATGGTTGTGGTGATGGTGTTTATGCATGTGATATGAATGTGATGGTTGTGGTGATGGTGTTTATGCATGTGATATGAATGTGATGGTGTGGGTGAAGGTGGTTATAGAGGAAGTAGTTATGAATGGGATCATTTGCATGTGAATCTGTACATCTTCATAACAAGGCACTTGGCCACATGTTTTTCATAGCAAGTATTAACAGAAGACCCAAGAGATATAATTAATGTAAATTTAATCTTAATTTTTAAAGTGGATTCATTCAATCTTTTCAGTATCTGTGCAGCAACAGATGTGTACATTAATATACAGTACTTAGATATCAGGATGACAATGACAATGACAATGACCCTCATGCCATACAATGTTGGCTGTCATTCAAAAATATAGAAAAGGCAAGTGTTGTCTTCCACATGTTAAAACAGACAGGTTTTCAGAGGCAGCTCACTGAATGCGTGTTTTGTTCTTGTTGATGTGTGTGTATAGGGTTGATATGTGTGTACAGGGTTGATGTGTGTGTATACGGTTGATGAGTGTGTACAGGGTTGACGTGTGTGTAGGGCTTACGTGTGTGTACAGGGTTGACGTGTGTACAGGGTTGACGTGTGTACAGGGTTGACGTGTGTGTACAGGGTTGACGTGTGTGTGCACAGGGTTGACATGTGTGTACAGGGTTGATGTGTGTGTACAGGGTTGAAGTGTGTGTATACGGTTGACGTGTGTGTACAGGGTTGACGTGTGTGTACAGGGTTGACGCGTGTGTACAGAGTTGACGTGTGTCTACAGGCTCGCCGTGTGTGTGTACAGAGTTGATGTGTGTGTACAGAGTTGATGAGTGTGTACAGGGTTGACGTGCGTTTACAGGGCTGACGTGTATGTACAGGATTGACGTGTGTGCAGGGCTGACGTGTGTGCACAGGATTGACGTGTATGTACAGGGTTGACGTGTGTACAGGGTTTATGTGTGTGTACAGGGTTGACATGTGTGTACAGGGTTGACGTGTATGTACAGGGTTGACGTGTGTACAGGGTTTATGTGTGTGTACAGGGTTGACGTGTATGTACAGGGTTGATGAGTGTGTACAGGGTTGATGTGTGTGTACAGGGTGCCAGGACAGCCTTGCCTTTGTATACGTACACACAAGTTTTGTCTGTTGTGTGTGTGTGTGTGTGTGTGTGTGTGTATGTGTAGTCTACAGTGTAGTCTGGTAAGATGCTGATCCATCCTCCTCACTGCTGTGTAGTAGGGGTTGTCTCTCTCCATAAGCTGATGCACTGGTCTTCTTCCTCTGTTGCCGGCGTCGACATGCCATGGCAACAGCTGCTGCGATGATTCCTGCTATGATGGCACCAAGAAGTCCCGCCCCCAGCAGCCACCTCCATATCTGCTGAGCCTGCTCCAAATATGGAGTTAAGAACTCCTGAACAAATCTCTGATCTGAGAGAGAAAGAGAGAGAGAGTGAAGGGGGGGGGGAGAGAGAATGTTAGAACAGATAAGTGGATGAAGAGAGAGAAAGGGAGTGATACATGTATGGCTGCTGGTTTGTGAACTCACTGGGGTCCATTAGGTATGAATACTCATATCCCAGGGCCTTGGTGGAGAGGAAGTAGTCTCCATTTCTGAACAGTGGGAGGAATGGAACCATGTAGTATGCGTCATTATGTCCAATGGGAGCATTAGCTGCCGGGTAGATAGTACGGGCTGGTTGGTGCCTCCTCAACCACCGCTCAAATATGCTGTCAAAACAGTCACTCAGTTAATACACTGCCACTGACTCAGTCAATACACTGACTCAGTCAGTACACTGACTCAGTTAATACACTGCCACTGACTCAGTTAATACACTGACTCAGTCAATACACTGCCACTGACTCAGTCAGTACACTGACACTGACTCAGTTAATACACTGACTCAGTTAATACACTGCCACTGACTCAGTCAATACACTGACTCATTTAATACACTGACTCAGTCAGTACACTGACACTGACTCAGTTAATACACTGACTCAGTTAATACACTGCCACTGACTCAGTCAGTACACTGACACTGACTCAGTTAATACACTGACTCAGTTAATTCACTGCCACTGACTCAGTCAATACACTGACTCAGTTAATACACTGACTCAGTTAATACACTGACACTGACTCAGTCAATACACTGACACTGACTCAGTCAATACACTGCCACTGACTCAGTCAGTACACTGACACTGACTCAGTCAATACACTGACTCGGTTAATACACTGACACTGACTCAGTCAATACACTGCCACTGACTCAGTCAATACACTGACTCAGTTAATACACTGACACTGACTCAGTCAATACACTGACACTGACTCAGTCAATACACTGCCACTGACTCAGTCAGTACACTGACACAGTCAATACACTGCCACTGACTCAGTTAATACACTGACTCAGTTAATACACTGCCACTTACTCAGTCAATACGTTTACACTGACTCAGTCAATACACTGACTCAGTTTATACACTGACACTGACTCAGTCAATACACTGACACTGACTCAGTCAATACACTGACACTGACTCAGTCAATACACTGCCACTGACTCAGTCAGTACACTGACACTGACTCAGTCAATACACTGACTCGGTTAATACACTGACACTGACTCAGTCAATACACTGCCACTGACTCAGTCAATACACTGACTCAGTTAATACACTGACACTGACTCAGTCAATACACTGACACTGACTCAGTCAATACACTGCCACTGACTCAGTCAGTACACTGACACAGTCAATACACTGCCACTGACTCAGTTAATACACTGACTCAGTTAATACACTGCCACTTACTCAGTCAATACGTTTACACTGACTCAGTCAATACACTGACTCAGTTTATACACTGACACTGACTCAGTCAATACACTGACACTGACTCAGTTAATACACTGACACTGACTCAGTCAATACACTGACTCAGTCAATACACTGACACTGACTCAGTCAATACACTGCCACTGACTCAGTCAATACACTGACTCAGTCAATACACTGACACTGACTCAGTCAATACATTGACTCAGTCAATACACTGACACTGACTCAGTCAATACACTGACTCAGTCAATACACTGACACTGACTCAGTCAATACACTGACTCAGTCAATACACTGCCACTGACTCAGTCAATACACTGACTCAGTCAATACACTGACACTGACTGAGTCAATACACTGACTCAGTCAATACACTGCCACTTACTCAGTCAATACGTTTACACTGACTCAGTCAATACACTGACTCAGTTTATACACTGACACTGACTCAGTCAATACACTGACACTGACTCAGTCAATACACTGACACTGACTCAGTCAATACACTGCCACTGACTCAGTCAGTACACTGACACTGACTCAGTCAATACACTGACTCGGTTAATACACTGACACTGACTCAGTCAATACACTGACACTGACTCAGTCAATACACTGACACTGACTCAGTCAATACACTGCCACTGACTCAGTCAGTACACTGACACAGTCAATACACTGCCACTGACTCAGTTAATACACTGACTCAGTTAATACACTGCCACTTACTCAATCAATACGTTTACACTGACTCAGTCAATACACTGACTCAGTTTATACACTGACACTGACTCAGTCAATACACTGACACTGACTCAGTCAATACACTGACACTGACTCAGTCAATACACTGCCACTGACTCAGTCAGTACACTGACACTGACTCAGTCAATACACTGACTCGGTTAATACACTGACACTGACTCAGTCAATACACTGCCACTGACTCAGTCAATACACTGACTCAGTTAATACACTGACACTGACTCAGTCAATACACTGCCACTGACTCAGTCAATACACTGCCACTGACTCAGTCAGTACACTGACACAGTCAATACACTGCCACTGACTCAGTTAATACACTGACTCAGTTAATACACTGCCACTTACTCAGTCAATACGTTTACACTGACTCAGTCAATACACTGACTCAGTTTATACACTGACACTGACTCAGTCAATACACTGACACTGACTCAGTTAATACACTGACACTGACTCAGTCAATACACTGACTCAGTCAATACACTGACACTGACTCAGTCAATACACTGCCACTGACTCAGTCAATACACTGACTCAGTCAATACACTGACACTGACTCAGTCAATACATTGACTCAGTCAATACACTGACACTGACTCAGTCAATACACTGACTCAGTCAATACACTGACTCAGTCAATACACTGCCACTGACTCAGTCAATACACTGACTCAGTCAATACACTGACACTGACTGAGTCAATACACTGACTCAGTCAATACACTGCCACTGACTCAGTCAATACACTGACTCAGTCAATACACTGACACTGACTCAGTCAATACACTGACTCAGTCAATACACTGACACTGACTCAGTCAATACACTGACTCAGTCAATACACTGACACTGACTCAGTCAATACACTGACTCAGTCAGTACACTGACACTGACTCAGTTAATACACTGACTCAGTTAATACACTGCCACTGACTCAGTCAGTACACTGACACTGACTCAGTTAATACACTGACTCAGTTAATTCACTGCCACTGACTCAGTCAATACACTGACTCAGTTAATACACTGACTCAGTTAATACACTGACACTGACTCAGTCAATACACTGACACTGACTCAGTCAATACACTGCCACTGACTCAGTCAGTACACTGACACTGACTCAGTCAATACACTGACTCGGTTAATACACTGACACTGACTCAGTCAATACACTGCCACTGACTCAGTCAATACACTGACTCAGTTAATACACTGACACTGACTCAGTCAATACACTGACACTGACTCAGTCAATACACTGCCACTGACTCAGTCAGTACACTGACACAGTCAATACACTGCCACTGACTCAGTTAATACACTGACTCAGTTAATACACTGCCACTTACTCAGTCAATACGTTTACACTGACTCAGTCAATACACTGACTCAGTTTATACACTGACACTGACTCAGTCAATACACTGACACTGACTCAGTCAATACACTGACACTGACTCAGTCAATACACTGCCACTGACTCAGTCAGCACACTGACACTGACTCAGTCAATACACTGACTCGGTTAATACACTGACACTGACTCAGTCAATACACTGCCACTGACTCAGTTAATACACTGACTCAGTTAATACACTGACACTGACTCAGTCAATACACTGCCACTGACTCAGTCAATACACTGCCACTGACTCAGTCAGTACACTGACACAGTCAATACACTGCCACTGACTCAGTTAATACACTGACTCAGTTAATACACTGCCACTTACTCAGTCAATACGTTTACACTGACTCAGTCAATACACTGACTCAGTTTATACACTGACACTGACTCAGTCAATACACTGACACTGACTCAGTTAATACACTGACACTGACTCAGTCAATACACTGACTCAGTCAATACACTGACACTGACTCAGTCAATACACTGCCACTGACTCAGTCAATACACTGACTCAGTCAATACACTGACACTGACTCAGTCAATACATTGACTCAGTCAATACACTGACACTGACTCAGTCAATACACTGACTCAGTCAATACACTGACACTGACTCAGTCAATACACTGACTCAGTCAATACACTGCCACTGACTCAGTCAATACACTGACTCAGTCAATACACTGACACTGACTCAGTCAATACACTGACACTGACTCAGTCAATACACTGACTCAGTCAATACACTGACACTGACTCAGTCAATACACTGACACTGACTCAGTCAATACACTGACTCAGTCAATACACTGACACTGACTCAGTCAATACACTGACTCAGTCAATACACTGACACTGACTCAGTCAATACACTGACTCAGTCAATACACTGCCACTGACTCAGTCAATACACTGACTCAGTCAATACACTGACACTGACTCAGTCAATGCACTGACTCAGTCAATACACTGCCACTGACTCAGTTAATACACTGACTCAGTCAATACACTGCCACTGACTCAGTCAGTACACTGACACTGACTCAGTTAATACACTGACTCAGTCAATACACTGCCACTGACTCAGTCAATACACTGACTCATTTAATACACTGACTCAGTCAGTACACTGACACTGACTCAGTTAATACACTGACTCAGTTAATACACTGCCACTGACTCAGTCAGTACACTGACACTGACTCAGTTAATACACTGACTCAGTTAATTCACTGCCACTGACTCAGTCAATACACTGACTCAGTTAATACACTGACTCAGTTAATACACTGACACTGACTCAGTCAATACACTGACACTGACTCAGTCAATACACTGCCACTGACTCAGTCAGTACACTGACACTGACTCAGTCAATACACTGACTCGGTTAATACACTGACACTGACTCAGTCAATACACTGCCACTGACTCAGTCAATACACTGACTCAGTTAATACACTGACACTGACTCAGTCAATACACTGACACTGACTCAGTCAATACACTGCCACTGACTCAGTCAGTACACTGACACAGTCAATACACTGCCACTGACTCAGTTAATACACTGACTCAGTTAATACACTGCCACTTACTCAGTCAATACGTTTACACTGACTCAGTCAATACACTGACTCAGTTTATACACTGACACTGACTCAGTCAATACACTGACACTGACTCAGTCAATACACTGACACTGACTCAGTCAATACACTGCCACTGACTCAGTCAGTACACTGACACTGACTCAGTCAATACACTGACTCGGTTAATACACTGACACTGACTCAGTCAATACACTGCCACTGACTCAGTCAATACACTGACTCAGTTAATACACTGACACTGACTCAGTCAATACACTGACACTGACTCAGTCAATACACTGCCACTGACTCAGTCAGTACACTGACACAGTCAATACACTGCCACTGACTCAGTTAATACACTGACTCAGTTAATACACTGCCACTTACTCAGTCAATACGTTTACACTGACTCAGTCAATACACTGACTCAGTTTATACACTGACACTGACTCAGTCAATACACTGACACTGACTCAGTCAATACACTGCCACTGACTCAGTCAATACACTGACTCAGTCAATACACTGACACTGACTCAGTCAATACACTGACTCAGTCAATACACTGACACTGACTCAGTCAATACACTGACTCAGTCAATACACTGCCACTGACTCAGTCAATACACTGACTCAGTCAATACACTGACACTGACTCAGTCAATACACTGACTCAGTCAATACACTGCCACTGACTCAGTCAATACACTGACTCAGTCAATACATTTAGGGTTAGGGTTAGTGTGTGTGTTGTTGTAGTGCCTGTGGTGTGAGTGTCATTTAGGTTTGGGTGTTGCTGTAGTGTTTGTGTGTGTGTTGTTGTGGTGTGTGTAGTGTGGGTAATGTTTTAAAGTTTGGGTGGGGCTGTGGTGGAGGTGTAGCCTGACCTGTCGATGAAGGCGTGGTGGAGCAGGAAGATGGGGTCGTTGGCTGAGCCCTGGACGGAGGACATGGAACCGTTCATAAACACATGCAGAGCGTTGTGCATTGTGCTCTGTCCTGTCACCGCCAGACCTGTCTGAGGATCCGCAAAACCTGCACACACACACACACACATATACACACACCCACATATACATCACCACACACACACCACACACACACACATATACATCACCACACACACACCACACACGAACAAACACACACACATATACATCACCACACACACACACATATACATCACCACACACACACCACACACACACACACACACACACACCACACACACATACACACACACACACGCCACACACACATACACACACACACGCCACACACACATATATATCACCACACACACACCACACACACACAAACACACACACATATACATCACCACACACACACCACACACACACACACACACACACACACCACACACACATACACACACACACACGCCACACACACATATATATCACCACACACACACACCACGCACACACACACACACACACACATATATCACCACACACACACACACACACACGCCACACACACGTACATATATATATCACACACACACACACACCACACACACACACACACACACATATATATATATATATCACACACACGCGCACACACACACACACACCACACGCCCGTAAATATATCACCACACACACCACGTACACACACATATATCACCACATACACATACACACACGCCACATACACACACATATATCATCACACACACACGCCATATACACATGTCACATATACACACGCACAGAGAGAGAGAGCACAGTGTTACCAACATGGCAGTCCATTAAAACACGACTTACTGACATGGAGTGTGTTCTAAACAACTCTGGGTACCCTCCAGTGCATTTCTGAAGCTCATGTTCGCTCTGCGGTCCAACTGGTCTGTCTCATAGTCACTTAGTCCCAGCACAAACTCCACATCCGCCGTCGTGGGCAGGCGACCAACGCGGTTGCGGTCATGGTTACCAGGGTTACGAAGGAGCGGTCCTTCTGCTGTGCCGTTACACAGCACCTCACGTCTGTTGTAGTCCTCTGGCTGTGTGCAGATCACCTACACACACACACACACACACACACAGACATACACATGCACACAGACACACACACAGACATATCACTAGAAGCCAAAGTAATGTGCCCCCGTCCCCAGCCACCCCCAACCCCCACCCCTTCCCCTGGGGAGAAGGCCGATCACAGGACATGGTGTGATTGCAGGAATCATGTGACTTTAAATACAGCAGTGTTGACGAACTCCCTGGTATTTACCCCACAGGCTTTTCCCTCCATCTGCTCCCTTAACTGCCCCCACAGCCAGTCAACCAGGCCTAAAGCTTTATGACAGACTTTACCATGAAAGACTGGTTCCTACCCTGGTTCCTAACCTGACCTGTTGTAACAGCATACAGAGAAGAAGCAGCAGTAAAAGCGCGCGTGGCCGTACCTTCCACGATGAGAAGACAGAGGCGGGGCTGATCAGATTGGGGTTCAGGGGGCTGCGCCCCCCCATCAGCTCGTCCGTGCACACCTGGCAGTCCTCAGCATCTCTCCAGTCCCAGTACGGGATGGTGAAGTCAAAATCGCCCGTCAGCTTTCGGATCTCGTGCTCCCATAAGAGCAGGTAGACACGGTGCCAGGGCAGGAACGCCGCCGCTTCGTGAGCAAAATCGATGTCTGCAAAGACGTTGTTTGGCCCGCCGAGCAGCACGTCCCGCGACACGTAATAGTGCATCCAAACAAACAGGTCGTACACGCTCACGTCCGCGAACATGGGGTTTGAGCCGTTGTTCATTTGAGCGAACGTCCCCGTGGCAATGACGTAGTCGGGACTGATGGTGTTTTTGGCCAGATTCAGGTAGGAGATGAAACGCTGCCGGTCTGTCACCGAGAGCTGGAAGACGTTCCGTCGCACCGACTCCCTCCTCTCTGCACAGTTGGCCCCGAAGTAACCGAACGTACACTCCCCACAGTCAAAGCCCATGTAGTTCCCAGCGCAGCGACATGTACGGTTGTAGAAAACCAGGGGCCACCTCTCCCTGTCGTCCATCTCAGAGTGAGGGTACTGGGGTCCGTCTGGGAGATTTGAAACCACTACATCTTGACAAAACCCCCTCCCAGACTGGGCCCCACACACAGAACCATCTCCAGACCAAACCGGACAACATTCTTTTAGGCGTAGAGCTTCAGGTGTGGTGCAGGGTCGCGGAAATTGCTGAAAGGAGAAGTGAAGAACATGAAGGAAAAAGGCAAAAAGAGACAGTGTCCTCATGACTGGCCAAGTCAAGCAGCAAAAAATGCTTTTTTTTCAGCACAACACGGTCACACACTGATTAGACACCGTCTGACTACAGAAAGAGAGAGAGAGAGAGAGCAAGAGCATTGGAATGACGTTTATACTCACAAATACTCCACCTCTTTCCCTCACCCACACTAACACGCACCACAGGTCACTCACACACCATCACACACCATCACACACACTCACACACCGACACACTGGGACCCCCTTCTCCCCCCTTTCATAGTCACATGCTGTGTCTGACCCTGTTACAGACTCCACCGATAGCCTCACCATCCTGTCCTGAAGTGGAATGTGTGCGTGTGTGCGTGCGCGCGTGTGTGTGTGTGTGTGCGAGAGAGATTTTGGCTGTAGATTTAATGTGTTAAAAGGTACAAAATATCAGACGAATACACAGGGATCAGTGCAATCAACACAGCCATCAAAAAGGTAACGGATTAATGTGACTGATTAATGTGACTGATTAATGTGACTGAAAACACTATTTACACTGTTTACAAGTCTCTCGGATTCTGTTTGTGTGGCTGTAGACACAACATCACAGATTTACTATGAGTGAGAGATTTCATATCTTTATTGCACCTGTTTGGTTGTAGTCAGAAAGCCCAAAACATTTCTGTTTAAACTGCAATGTCTTCATAGTCCTAAAATGAATAATAAATGAGTGAATTATTAGGTTTCCTGGTTAGAGTGTGCATGATTGTGATCTGTCTTTGAAAATATGTAGTACTGGAGTGTTTATGACTTCACAAAATACTGAATGGAAGCCTCAGTGTGTGTGTGTCTGTGTGTGAGAGAGAGAGGGGGAGAGAGAGAGAGAGAGAGAGAGAGAGAGAGAGATCTGTGGATCATAAGCTTGTCACATGTTAGCATAGCGTGGCACGAGGTAGAGCTGATCCTGCCGGAGAGTGAAACAACCATCACAGGATTACTGCAGCCACGGGGTTCGTTCTCTCTCTCTCTCTCTCTCTCTCTCTCTCTCTCCCTCCCTCTCTCTCTCTCTCTCTCTCTCCCCCTCCCTCTCTCCCTCCCTCTCTCTCTCTCTCTCTCTCTCTCCCTCCCTCCCTCTCTCTCTCTCTCTCTCTCTCTCTCTCTCCCTCTCTCCCTCCCTCCCTCTCTCTCTCTCCCCCTCCTCTCTCATGACATATGTACTCTCTATGTTTCCTCATATGCACCAGTCTTATCTGTATGTTCTCTAGATCAGATCAGTATCTAACACTTGCTTTTCCTCTTGCTTGGTTTCATCTGTACATCATCCATCCATGAGATGTCAGGAAACATCTACCACACACACACACACACACACACACACACACACACATACATACACACACACGTACACACATACACACACACACACACGTACACACATACAAGAGAAGCAAGAGATAATATAATATAATATAATATAATATAATATAATATAATATAATATAATATAATGTATTTGACATACTCTGTATAAAATACTGAGAGCGCTTGTATGTTTGAGACGCAGTTCCCAAACCACCCAAAATGATCTAATGAGGAACTATGGGAGGCAAATTTAGACTCTGACCCCCTTTGGTCCAATAAGACAACAGAACTGAACAAGACAATACTAGAGGTGTACAGAGATGTCATGTTATCTGTATCTGTATCTGTCTCTGTCTCTGTCTCTGTCTCTGTATCTGTCTCTGTCTCTGTCTCTGTATCTGTATCTGTCTCTGTCTCTGTATCTGTATCTGTCTCTGTATCTGTATCTGTCTCTGTCTCTGTCTCTGTATCTGTTTCTGTCTCTGTCTCTGTATCTGTATCTGTTAAACCAACAAAATTATCTGTATCTGTATCTGTATCTGTATCTGTTCCACCAACAAAATTATCTGTCTCTGTAGATTGATTTAATATTGTCATATAATTAATTATGAAATATATTTCCACATCCTCATGCTGTACCTTTAATTTCTCTCTCTCTCTCTCTCTCTCTCTCTCTCTTTTTTTTAATTTTTCATTTTTAACTAAGCAAAGTTTTATGCCCCCCCCCCCCCACCCATCATTTAACTGGAGGACATTAGACATTCTGAAATAAAACTGAAAAAAAAATGTTTTATAAGTTGAAAGATTCTGTTTTGCATTGGAAATAGAAACTATTTACAGTAAAGATGTATAGAAAAATATCCATCAGTTGAAGGGAATCATCTTAAATTCCAATGATGCTGCGTTCACGATTCTTGATGTGTTAACGTTACTGCAGTTCGCTAGGGACATGTGAATTACTACTATTTTACAGTAATTAACAGTAATTACTACTATTTTACAGTAATTAACAGTAATTATTACTATTGTACAGTAATTAACAGTAATTATTACTATTGTACAGTAATTAACAGTAATTATTACTATTTTACAGTAATTAACAGTAATTATTACTATTTTACAGTAATTAACAGTAATTATTACTATTGTACAGTAATTAACAGTAATTATTACTATTTTACAGTAATTAACAGTAATTATTACTATTGTACAGTAATTAACAGTAATTATTACTATTGTACAGTAATTAACAGTAATTATTACTATTGTACAGTAATTAACAGTAATTATTACTATTTTTCAGTAATTAACAGTAATTATTACTATTTTTCAGTAATTAACAGTAATTACTACTATTTTACAGTAATTAACAGTAATTACTACTATTGTACAGTAATTAACAGTAATTATTACTATTGTACAGTAATTAACAGTAATTATTACTATTGTACAGTAATTAACAGTAATTATTACTATTGTACAGTAATTAACAGTAATTATTACTATTTTACAGTAATTAACAGTAATTATTACTATTTTACAGTAATTAACAGTAATTATTACTATTGTACAGTAATTAACAGTAATTATTACTATTGTACAGTAATTAACAGTAATTATTACTATTTTACAGTAATTAACAGTAATTTGCACTGACTTGGTGAGGGTGACTACAGAATATAGCGATCACTTTTCAGTAATGTGTAGGAAATGAAATGACTAGTTAGTGAAATTAAAGTCCTGTGCTGCAAACAGAATGGCCATTTTTATCTTGTGGCCA
This sequence comes from Chanos chanos, assembly GCF_902362185.1. NCBI lineage: Eukaryota > Metazoa > Chordata > Actinopteri > Gonorynchiformes > Chanidae > Chanos > Chanos chanos. The sequence continues at coordinate 186,618 of NC_044500.1, read as the reverse complement.
TCCACAGTGATATGAGCCGATATGAAGAAACAAAATGGCTGACACACAGACATGTCAATCATGTTTTTTTCCACGAATAATAACGAGCAACTTCGTATAGAAAAAACATCTGTTTCCATTGCATTATTTGTGCTCTCCTGAATATCATATTTGCATTCGGGTACATCCCTAGACAATACTATGACTGGATACTATGACAATATAACTGAATAAGACAATACTGTGACTGAATAAAACAATTTTGTAGCTGAATAAATGAGGGCCTTAATGAGTCAGAGCTGTGATATTAGGATTGTATGGACAGAGGTGAGAGGTCATTTGTTAAAGAGAACCCCAGGGATTAAAAAAAATCATCCATTTACCTGCATAGTCTATAGGCCTGACCCTGCTCATGTTCTCAGGTATCTGTCCGTGTATCTGAGAGAAATGCCTGTGAATGTTTGAGGGTAATAGAGAGATGATTAACACATTTGTCCTCGTGAGGGAGAAAGTTCAATGGTGTTTAGAGGTTGAATCTGCTGGTTGCCATCAGGTGGCGCTCTGAGCCGAGCATTCAGAGAGACCTGTCCAAATGTCTCACACATCTGACAGATACATGCATACATGCATACACACATACATACATACACACATACATACACACATACATACATACATACACACATACATACACACATACATACACACACACATACATACACACATACATAACAGAAATAGGCAGTTACATCACATTTGACTTTAGTGGTTTTATGTGTTTTTATTATTAATTTTGTACTTATTTGAATACGCATGCAAGGCGGCACAGCGGCATGGTGGTTAGCACTGTCATCTCACAGCAAGAAGGTTCTGGGTTTGGTTCCTGGCCAGGGTCCTCTCTGTGTGCAGCTTGCATGTTCTCCCTGTGTCTTTGTGGGCTTCCGCCAAGAGCTCCGGTTTCCTCCCGCAGTCCAAAGACATGTAAATCAGGTGAATTTGAGATACTAAATTACACCTAGGTGTGAATTTATTATTGTGTTTGTCTGTGTGTCTGCCCTGTGATGGACTGGAGACCTGTCCAGGGTGTTTCCTTGCCTCTCGCCCAGTGAGCACTAGGAATAAGTGCCTTTGAAAATGAATGAATGAATATGTGTATGTTCATTAGTGTGTGTAGTGTATAGCACTTGTGTACAGTCTGTATTGGGTAGTGTTTGTGTGGTGTGCAATATGTAATATTTGTGTACAGTCTGTATTGGGTAGTGTTTGTGTGGTGTGCAATATGTAATATTTGTGTACAGTCTGTATTGGGTAGTGTTTGTGTGGTGTGTGTTGAATGTGTGCATTTGTATACAGTGTGTATTCAGCTGTGTATGCAGTGTTTGTGTAGTGTGTGGTATGTGTATTCAGTAGTGTATGTGGTATTTGTGTTCAGTGTGTATTCAGCGGTGTGTGTAGTGTGTGGTATTTGTGTTCAGTGTGTATTCAGTAGTGTATACAGTGTTTGTGTAGTGTGTGGTATTTGTATGCAGTGTGTTTTCAGTAGTGTATGCAGTGTTTGTGTAGTGTGTGGTATTTGTATGCAGTGTGTTTTCAGTAGTGTATACAGTGTTTGTGTAGTGTGTGGTATTTGTATACAGTGTGTATTCAGTAGTGTATGCAGTGTTTGTGTAGTGTGTGGTATTTGTATGCAGTGTGTTTTCAGTAGTGTATGCAGTGTTTGTGTAGTGTGTGGTATTTGAATACAGTGTGTTTTCAGTAGTGTATGCAGTGTTTGTGTAGTGTGTGGTATTTGTATGCAGTGTGTTTTCAGTAGTGTATGCAGTGTTTGTGTAGTGTGTGGTATTTGTATGCAGTGTGTATTCAGTAGTGTATGCAGTGTTTGTGTAGTGTGTGGTATTTGTATACAGTGTGTTTTCAGTAGTGTATGCAGTGTTTGTGTAGTGTGTGGTATTTGTATGCAGTGTGTTTTCAGTAGTGTATACAGTGTTTGTGTAGTGTGTGGTATTTGTATGCAGTGTGTATTCAGTAGTGTATACAGTGTTTGTGTAGTGTGTGGTATTTGTATGCAGTGTGTTTTCAGTAGTGTATGCAGTGTTTGTGTAGTGTGTGGTATTTGTATGCAGTGTGTTTTCAGTAGTGTATGCAGTGTTTGTGTAGTGTGTGTGGTACATATTGAGTCTGAATGGAGAGACTGGTGCTATGATAAAAATGTGCATATTCTTGTCTGGTTGCCGTGGTGAAACCATATCATTCTGTCCTAGTGAAGACCTCATCTCACATCGCTGTAGCCCACATGTGATAATTACATCACTGAGATATGAGCAAGGGGGAAAAAGGTGAGAAAAAAAAAATTCAGAATACATCAAATTATTGAAATCTCAACACCAATAATAATAATAATAATAATAATAATAATAATAATAATAATAATAATAATTACAGCTGTGTTTACATTGTTGTGTGTGGCGTCAGGTTGGAGTAGGCAGGGGGAACAAAGCCCAGGTATAGGAGAGCAGTATTTCCCTTTGTGATACTTTAGGGAGTATACTGAAACACAAGAGAAATAAAACTTTACATCATCTGATTCTGTGCAACCGTTTTATGAATATCAATACATTTAAGCTTAACGCATCTAGCTCATGTTACTAATAACCTGCTTACGCTTAAACAACAAGAACATGTGACTAATGTTACTAATAACCTATTTCGCATCATTCATCCTTTTCCACAGACAAGCACATATCAGACTGAGAAAACCTCACTTTAGCCTTGTTGCCATGGCAACTGAAGTTGTCCAGTGAGGTTTCAAAATGATACTGAGCATTCAATGTTCTGTAACATTGTAATTCTACATGGTTTTGTTTGTGACTAAACCCAGGGAAAGGAGCGGCCTTCCCTCATCCAAATTCTTTCTTTCTTTCTTTCTTTCTTTCTTTCTTTCTTTCTCAGAGCTATACATACTCTGCTGGTTCATCTATTGTCAGATATTTGTCACATCCCTTTATCCCAGGGACTGTGCTGTTGTCATGGTAACCCTAACTTTAGAATGTACCTGCTACGTTTGGTTTTGTAATTCTGCCAGTTAAAATGTCATTGACAGAGGGGAGAGGCTGAATGTCTGTGTGTGTGTGTGTGTGTGTATGTGTGTGTGTGTGTGTGTGTGGTGATGTATATGTGTGGTGATGTATATATGTGTGTGTGTGTGTGGTGATGTATATGTGTGGTGATGTATATATGTGTGTGTGTGTGTGTGTGTATGTGTGTGTGTGTGTGTGTGGTGATGTATATGTGTGTGTGTGTGTGTGTGTGTGTGTGTGTGTGGTGATGTATATATGTGTGTATGTGTGTGTGTGTGTGTGTGTGTGTGGTGATGTATATATGTGTGTATGTGTGTGTGTGTGTGTGGTGATGTATATGTGTGTGTATATGTGTGTTTGTGTGTGTGTGTGTGTATATGTGTGTGTGTGTGTGGTGATGTATATATATGTGTGTGTGTGTGTGTGTGTGTGTGTGTGTGTAAGATGTGTTTGACAGAGAGGAGAGGCTGAACTGTGTACCTCGCCTTGCCGTGAGCCCTGCCTTTTGTGTCACGGCTGTGTTGTGGGCAATTAATGTGGTAGCTAAACAGCCAATCAGAAACGTGCTTCATGACCCTTACCTGACTGTAACAAGTCAGTGTGTGTGTTTAGTTGGACATTTATGAATGTCTGTGTTTAGGTGCAATGTGTTTTTGGCAGCTGCATTGAAACTGTTACAGAATGTGAGGAATTCCAGTTGTAACCTTTGATTTTTAGCCATCTCTCCAGCTCTGCCAAGCTCTCACAACCTGGATGAGTAAACCCCAAAAGGTGCACAAACATAGAATGTTCCAGAACTGCCCCCTGCTCTCATAGTGAAAAGCCATGGGGGAGTGAATAACTGCTCCACGTGCTAATACCAAACAGGTCTCACTCTGAGGCATAAACCTGCAGCAAAGAATAGTGATGTTAATGACACAGCATGTCTGTTACGCTTAACTATCACCTTACAACATATAAGCCTTTTGCAAAGTTCCCTCTTTAAGTGTGTACTTCTCTAGTCATGATTTGCATTATTGCCTGTAACTGGTGATTTGTTTTGTGGGGTTGTGGTAGATGTCAGTGGACAGATGACTTATGGCCACTGGCCGTCCTCACCGGATGAAGCTTCACAATATTTTTGAAGGGTTCAGACCAACCAAGCATTGATAAAATTTGGGGTAATGTAGTTCAGTTAATTTAATTTTGATGGTGGTGAACAACTATGTTACACCAAAATGTCTTACTAAAACCCCCAAAGAATGACTTGACCAGAAAGAAAGAGAGAGAGGACAGAGTAAGTGAGTGTGTGTGTGTATGTGTGTGCAAAAGAGAGAGAGAGAGCGAGAGAGAGAGAGAGAGAGCAAATACTTTTAATAGATGTAATGTCTTCTCACCACAAGAAATAGACTGAGAGTGTTTACGCTTTTAATGGTCAGTAATCCAGGCATGCAGTTGGCTGGCAAATTAATCCGTGCTGAATTTGTGGCCAAAGCTTAAACCACTGTCTGTTTATAGCATTCAGAATGCAGCGAGGCAATCAGTTTTCCCTCCTTGAATAAACGTGGTCAGGCCACAGAAAAACAGAAAACATTGATCATCAGGGTCAAGACAGTCTTTGACCCGTGATATAGACCCAGCAGAGCCAGGAAACACGGAATACTGGAGGAATTTTCGTAGCCACGCAGGGCACCAGAGGAAGAGCAGGAGAGAAAAGCCAGCGCTAGAGGGCCGGTCGGGTTGCCATGGTAAAGTAAGGATTAAATACCCTGATGTTGCTCATCCTGATCGGCGCCTGAAGAGGAGATTCATTTGTGAAATCATGTATGCTGTATGCATATTAAAACTGAAAAGGTATGTAACGACTACATATAACCTGTGTGTGAGCGCGCGCGTGCGTGCTACCGTTGTAGGATGAAAATAATTTACAAACGTTTCTGAGTTTTCGTCATTTTTAACACACGTATTCCTCTCAGATTTGCTTATCAGATCAGCTCACTTACAGATAAAGAGGCGGTTAAAAAACAACAACAGCGATTGTGTTTTTTAAATGATGGTACATTTCTCTCAAAACACTTTAACGTTATTACTGTCCGCTCACATTGGTCTCAACACGGCTTGCTGGAGACTCGTATAGTGGGTTTTCTTTTTATGAAATCTTGGTGGCAGTTGCAAAGAGAACAGGGCTTTACGTTACTGTACGAATTTTAAACGATTACAGACGACTCTTACGGAGTCATTACAACATATCGTTTTCAACTTTCGTCGGAAATTTAGGATTTTGGATGGCTTTGTGACAGTTTCCATTTCTATCTTTATTGTAAACCTTGTAACTTGCATGACATGCGGTGCGTGGGTGGGATTTTATAAACTTGTCTAAGATCCATACATGAAAAATAATACAATCCAGAATCTTCTGTGCTTGAAGTATTGACATGTTTCTGTCTTACCGGAGTTTCATGTACTGTTGTGAGTTAGAAGTTACGATTTAATTCCGGCGGGCCATAATAATGCAGAACAGACATTTTTAGCTGAAGAATTGCGCCTTTAAATAATATATATACAGACATATGTTCACTTGCAATTTGAAAAAAGATGACCCTCTCTACTAATTGCATACTTATTTAGTTAAACCGGTGGGTAGATGTTGTACATACACGTTTGAGTGCAATGGACGACAGTGATGTAGCTAAATGTGATAGTATCCAAATATTTTGTGATATTTGGATAATGTGTGTTCTTTACATGGGCAAGTCCACTCTCCTCTCTCCCCTCATGTGCGCGCTCCATGCACCACATCATTTGTGAAAGAGACGGTTTGACCTTTACCTGCATTCAACTCCTGTGGGATTGAGCAAGCGATTAACGATCAATGTAACCGTTCACTCGCTACCATGAGAGGAACGAGAGAGAGAGAGAGAGAGAGAGAGACGGGGGGGGGGGGGTGTTACAGCTGACACATTAATGACTTTAATCATTGTGCTAGCGAATGGATTGTGACCTTGTAGCCTTATTTTTTACAGCAAAATATAAGCGGCTCTTCACAACATGAAACCAACAGGTAAATCTGAGACTCAATACGAGTTCCATGAAAATCGAGGTGTTCAATCGAGTTGTGTTAGGGCTTGAATGGAATTGTGAGGGAAAGGGAGAGTACTGAAAGAGAGAACGAGAGCGCTTAGGTTTGTGTGTGTGTGTGTGTGTGTGTGTGTGTGTGTGGTGCATGACAACAAGATAAAGCAAACTGTGGCTCCATGATCTGAAACAGTGCCACCAGCCTGGCAAAACGCGGGTTCCCTACTCATCTAATTGTCAGCGTGAATCGTCGGGAGATTTCTCGCCAGCTGACTTTTTGTGATAAAACAGAGTCAAAGACGACAGGTAAGGGACGGTATGTTCTCCTAGTTAGTTGCTTTAAAGGGAAAATGTAAATTGAGCGATCGAGTGTAGTGATAACACTAAGCCCGTGCCCGGTAGCCTATTGATTCTGTGTGAAGCATAGGTAACCGTTTTTATGAAGACGCTTGTCTCTAATCAATATCAGTAGGCTGTATAGTGCATCGCTCTCTCCATTTAGGGTAGATGAATTCATTTTACGGTAAATCCGTGACATGCTTACTTCGGGTGAATAAGCATTGATAGTCTTTCGCTAATTCAAAGCTTTCGACATGACTTTTCTGCTTTCTCAAATCGTCCTAATCTACAAATGTAAATATTCTGAAAACATGTTTCTGCTATAACAATGCGGTAATATGAAGCATGTCAGTATTTCCGTTGTCCAGCTTCTATACCATCAAGGATACACGATGCAACCATAATTTTGAATCGTAGACGCGTACACACTGAAGTTGTCCGCGGCCACTGCGGTGTCATATTTTGGTAAACACTGGCGCGTGTCTCTTGTTCCATTCTTTCCCCCCAAATTTCGGATTTATGAACGACACACATCCGCCGCTTATTCATAAATCGAGGGGCGCACGCGGATCTAAGCGTACATCTGACGCAGGCAAGGTCATTTTCCATAGTCTCATCTTTCACGCGTTTTCTAGTTCGGTAAGCATATTGTTGTGTGGGATAAACATCTGTCTCGTCAAAAGCTGGTGCGAACTTGTCGTACGTGCCCCTATAAGATATACTTGTTATTTAGCGTTTTATTTGGCGTAAATTTCTGTAATTTAAGGATTGGAGCAGACTAACGAATAAGGTTATGAGCTGCGGTGTTTAAAGAGAACCTTTCGTTGCTTTGTGTGTCAGTGTGTCAAGGGACGAATCTCTTTAATATAGAGTGCATTCCTCCATCCGTCTTCGCCTTCGATTCGATCACTTTTAACTGGAAAGGTGAAGAGTCTGCTGCTTTCATTTTGCAGGGAAGGCGCTGACCTGAACAATTCCTACAAGAAAACCCACATAACACCTTTAAGGAGAGCTGGGGCTAGGTTTTCTCATCCACGCAGGGCGGAATAACACCGTTTACAGAGACGATGTGAATTCAACAGAGAATACTCCCTCTGGAACCGAAACGGCTTTTTTTTCTTTTGCTGACTGCAACTAAGAAATAAATGTAATGGAGTCTCCCGCTAAATTGAATGGAATGTGTTGCCCCCACTTCAGACTCAACGAGGATAATGGTGGTGGTGGTGTTGGTGGTGATGGGGGGGCCCGTCAGTTGCGGGTGTTTTTTGTGCGAGATGAATGAGTATGGCATTAGGTATAGACCCTCTTGCGGTAAAACTTGAGATACCGTTAACTGCTTTAGTAAGGACCTGTTAATTAAAGGACCGAATTAATTACATTCATCGTTACATGTCCTCTCTTTTTCTCGCAGTTACAATACCGCTGCTACTACACAACACACAGCGAGCTCATTCGCCTGTTTAACTCGGTTCCGTGTACTTATGAACAGTCTCTTTTTTTAAAAAAAAAAAAAAATTAACTCTGTTCCGTGTACTTATGAACAGTCTCTTTTTTAAAAAAAAAAAAAAAAAAATTAACTCTGTTCCGTGTATTTATGAACAGTCTTTTTATTAAAAAAAAACAACAACAAAAAAAAACTCGGTTCCGTGTATTTATGAACTGTCTTTTTAAAATTAATTCAGTTCCGTGTATTTATGAACTGTCTTTTTAAAATGAATTCGGTTCCGTGTATTTATGAACTGCCTTTTTTGGATATGAAATTATGAAATGCTGCAGTAGGGAACAGAGTCTCAGTGACAGGTGACGTTGGCCTCTCTTCACGTGGAGAGGATTTTGCCACATAGACATCCAGTGATCCTCAGATATGACTGGGATTTCTCTCTCTCTCTCTCTCTCTCTCTCTCTCTCTCTCTCTCTCTCTTATGCACAGTGCAACACACACATACTCTGTCTCTCTGTCTCATTCTCTCTGTCATTCACTGGGCTCTGGATGTTGTGGATGTGTGTATTATGTACTCTGTAATTTCTGTGCAGTTACATATCTTGTGTGTACATTGTGAATGTCTAACACTGTAAATCTCCCTAATTGAAGGTTATGAAGTCAAACGCAGCACGAAACCCTCAGACAGAGGTTCTCTCGACAGTGACCCCACTACCTCACCAGGGTCGTCAAGGAGAAACCCAGTGGAATGAACGCACGATGCCCTCCATCCGGAAACAGTTTGGAACACAGGAATGTCAACTTTTAGCCCCGGTTTTCCAATGAGACTTCTGTTTGCTTTAAAAAGCGTTTTTCTTTTTTTAAAACTCACCTCTAAAGCTCCTCATTCCAGTTGCAGTGCTAGGGTCACATTAACTGTGAGGAAGAGGTGAAGGGAGAGGCTATAGTGGCCCTCTCTTTCTTTCGTCACTCTTTACATAAAATGGCTGTCATGGTTTCTCTACTGCCTCCTCTCTCCCTCTTACGCTTGGTGGCACTCGTCATGTCGTGGGTCGAGTTTGCCCCAGCGTTGGCAGCGCAGTCCAGCGAACGCCGTGTAGTCGCCCACATCCCTGGAGACATCATCATTGGAGCCTTGTTTTCTGTCCACCACCAGCCTCCTGCCGATAAAGTTCACGAGAGGAAATGTGGAGCAGTTCGGGAACAGTACGGAATCCAGCGTGTGGAA
>NC_044500.1:107500-172500 GCF_902362185.1 Chanos chanos | reverse complement strand
CACTGACATACATACACAGACATACACTGACATACACAGACATACACAGACATACACAGACATACACAGACATACACTGACATACACAGACATACACAGACATACACTGACATACACTGACATACACAGACATACACAGACATACACTGACATACACAGACATACACAGACATACACTGACATACACAGACATACACTGATATACACACATATACACAGACTCATATACACAGACATACACTGACATACACAGACATACACTGACATACACTGACATACATACACAGACATACACTGACATACACAGACATACACTGACATACACAGACATACACAGACATACACTGACATACACTGACATACATACACAGACATACACAGACATACACAGACATACACTGACATACACACACAGACATACACAGACATACACAGACATACACCGACATACACAGAAATGCACAGACATACACAGACATACATACACTGACATACACAGACATACACTGACATACACAGACATACACAGACATACACTGACATACACTGACATACATACACAGACATACACAGACATACACTGACATACACTGACATACATACACAGACATACACAGACATACACAGACATACACTGACATACACAGAAATGCACAGACATACACAGACATACACTGAGATACACTGACATACACTGACATACACAGACATACACTGACATACACAGACATACACAGACATACACTGACATACACTGACATACATACACAGACATACACAGACATACACAGACATACACTGACATACACTGATATACACTGACATACACTGACATACACAGACATACACTGACATACACAGACATACACTGACATACACAGAAATGCACAGACATACACAGACATACACAGACATACACAGACATACACTGATATACACAGACATACACAGACATACACAGACATACACTGACATACACAGAAATGCACAGACATACACAGACATACACAGACATACACAGACATACACTGATATACACAGACATACACAGACATACACAGACATACACTGACATACACAGACATACAGTGATATACACTGACATACACAGACATACACTGACATACACAGACATACACAGACATACACAGACATACACTGACATACACTGACATACACAGACATACACTGACATACACAGACATACACTGACATACACTGACATACACTGACATACACAGACATACACTGACATACACAGACATACACAGACATACACTGACATACACAGACATACACTGACATACACAGACATACACTGATATACACTGACATACACAGACATACACTGACATACACAGACATACACTGACATACACAGACATACACTGATATACACAGACATACACTGACATACACAGACATACACTGATATACACTGACATACACAGACATACACTGACATACACTGATATACACAGACATACACTGACATACACAGACATACACAGACATACACAGACATACACTGACATACACTGACATACACTGACATACACAGACATACACTGACATACACAGACATACACTGACATACACAGACATACACAGACATACACAGACATACACAGACATACACTGACATACACAGACATACACAGACATACACTGACATACACAGACATACACAGACATACACAGACATACACTGACATACACAGACATACACAGACATACACTGACATACACAGACATACACAGACATACACTGACATACACAGACATACACTGACATACACAGACATACACTGATATACACTGACATACACAGACATACACTGACATACACAGACATACACTGATATACACAGACATACACTGACATACACAGACATACACAGACATACACTGACATACACTGACATACACTGACATACACAGACATACACTGACATACACTGACATACACAGACATACACAGACATACACTGACATACACTGACATACACAGACATACACAGACATACACAGACATACACTGACATACACAGACATACAGTGATATACACTGACATACACAGACATACACTGATATACACAGACATACACTGACATACACAGACATACACAGACATACACTGACATACACTGACATACACAGACATACACAGACATACACTGACATACACAGACATACACAGACATACACTGACATACACTGACATACACAGACATACACTGACATACACAGACATACACTGACATACACTGACATACACTGATATACACAGACATACACAGACATACACACACATACACTGACATACACTGATTTAACTCCTCTCTCCCCCTCCGCTGCCCTCTGTTTGTTCACCACTCTCACTCTTTGCTCTATGGGTAGAACAGGAGTTTGCACTGCTAAGAATCAGATTAAGAGTCTGTATGAGTTATGGATTATGGATTAGAAATGATAGAGACCAAATTAAAACACAGAAAGCTTTCTAAAAATGTCTCTCCTACATTAGTAATTTTCATCATATTTTATCAGGGCTTATTGTCTCTCCTCCAATCGCTCCCCTGTCTCTGCCTCTCCCCCCCTTCTCCCTCTCTCTCTCTCTCTCTCTCTCGCCCCCTTCTCTCTCTCTCTCTCTCCCCCTTCTCTCTCTCTCCCCTTCTCTCTCTCTCTCCCCCTTCTCTCTCTCTCCCCTTCTCTCTCTCTCTCCCCCTTCTCTCTCTCTCCCCTTCTCTCTCTCTCTCCCCCCTTTTCTCTCTCTCTCTCTCTCTCTCTCTCTCTCTCCCCCTCTCTTTCCCAGTCTCTCTCTCTGTCTCTCTCTCTTGCTTCCTCTTGGTCTCAGCGACTCACTGCTTGGTCACTGGGAAAGTGTGTGTGAGAAATCAAAGATGTATTATAGTGTGGACTTTTAATGTGTGTGTATGTATAAACGTGAACTTGTCTGTTGTTCAGTATAACAATTATGGGCAGAATTCAGAATGTTAATGAAGAGGTCAGTGGAAATGAAACAAAATTACATCATATTATGTTGATAAGCACATGGTACACACACACACACACACACACACACACACACACACACACACACGTACAATCACCCCCTTCCCCAAATGCAGACAGACATGCACACACACATCATTGTGCATGTCTGTATGCTGTAATAGTTTTGTAGGGAGGGAGAGGGAGAGAGAGGGAGAGAGAGAGAGAGAGAGAGAAAAGAATGAGTGAATATTGAGGTTATTTAATGATATAATTACTGAGAACATTGGAACACTAATAATAGTCAGTGCTCATTGTCAGATGTACTAGATTTCATGGTGGCTGCAAACAGTTTTGATAAAGAAAAATGATTAATAAAAAGTTAAGTACTAATATGTATGTAAAATCATCAAACCCTAACTGTTTAGTGCAGCTTGAATGAAATTATTAATGTTAATTTCCATGTTAAAAAGTCACATTATGTTTTTTCCATGGAGATACATTAATCTACATGCATTTGTCAGAATGTGTGGCTAATGTCCCTTGGTAGTTTCGGTTTTCTTTTGTGAGTTGCCGGTGAGTATGGATGAGATGGAGGAGTTACACTCCTTTGGTCAGGTTGCCCATATATCTACAGTATGAAGGAGTTACACTCCTTTGGTCAGGTTGCCCATATATTTACAGTATGAAGGAGTTACACTCCTTTGGTCAGGTTGCCCATATATTTACAGTATGAAGGAGTTACACTCCTTTGGTCAGGGTGCCCATATATTTACAGTATGAGGAAGGGAGTGTTCATCTTTCTGCAGGGTCACCAGGACTGTGTCATCTGTATGTCACAGGAGTGTTCTATTGTATTTCATTTGTGTAGATGAAGAACAGCACTTGTGATAGGACATAGTCCTGCAGGACCCCCATTCTGCGATTTGTGTTAGCAGATTAGAACTATTCTGAAAGGTCAAACTGTGGCATATCCTGGAGCACATAGAAACAGGGTTGGGTTAATGTGTGGAGATGGCTTAAGATGCTTTAGTCGTGTGTATGCATATTGTTTTAAAAATGCCGACGCAGGACTGAACCAAATCAGTGTGTAATATCAGAGTGTCCAGTGGTCCAGTCAGGCTTTTGTCCTCAGCCCCTTGCTGTGTCTTATAGGGAAACTAGAGCAGATCTTACCATGGTTCTCAATTCTACACAGACCATTCTGTTCACACAAATGCCCATTACAGATAGAAGTGCTACTGGCCTGAAGTTGTCCCTGGCCTTAGTGTGTTTCCTTATGAACACAGGGCTGAGGGTGGACCCCTCTGCTTATGGGGCAAAGTTGGGCTCTAGAAATGGGTGAAAAGCTGAGTCATCAGACATGCTTGCTGTACATTCCTGAAGTTAGGGTTAGGGTTAGTGGGTGCCTACAGTTTTTGAACCCATTCATCCTCAGTGCTTTCTGGGGACTGACTCAAGGGAGGATAGACACCAGCTTCCTTTCCAAGATGGACAACACCTTCCACTCTGGAATGGACACTGCTTGTGTCCATGACTGGTGGAACAGGTTGAATAGAGTTTATGAGGTCCAGTTATCCTGGGTGTCATGACGATTGAACCTGCCATAAAAAGTTCAGCTGGTCTGTAGAAGACATGGAGGTAAAACACTTGACCTGAGCGGCCCTCTGAGCTCCGCCCATCACTGTGGTAAAGTATTGCCATGCACCTCTCTTGTGTTCTCTCAGCTCTCTTTCTGTAGTCAGGTTCAGCCAGTCTGGTTTCATGTCCAAGCTCTTCCTCTAGTCTTTCTCTCTGGATAAATATGGTTTTTTAGGTGCAGACAGAGTTTCTATGGTGACCAAAGGTTTATTGTATGGTCTATTATTTTTATGATAAAACAGTCTCACTTGGAGGAGGAGGAGATTAGTGGAAGAGAGAGAGAGAGAGAGAGAGAGAGAGAGAGAGAGAGAGAGAATGTGGTGGAGGAAAAGCGTATGTGAATCATAGAGGGAGAGAGAAGACTGGAATTGCCTATACTGCCTTACCCTCAGCTCCTAATTGCACTTATTACTGAACTGGGTATGGACTGAATAAATACTGTCTTGTGTGTCTGTGTGTTTGTGTGTGTGTGTGTGAGAGAGAGAGATTTACTGTTTACAGTGTAAAAAGCAGTTTTTAGATAGTGGCCAAGCTCCAGATGTAACCCTGTGGTAGTAATCATATTATTAATCTTGTGACTGTGTACTGAGTAACAATATTACTGTTACTGTTAGTACTGGTACTAGTATTACTGAAATGAATAATAGTTTAAACATCAGAATCTATTACTGTTAGTACTGGTACTAGTATTACTGAATGAATAATAGTTTAAAAATCAGAATCTATTACTGTTAGTACTGGTACTAGTATTACTGAAATGAATAATAGTTTAAACATCAGAATTCCAGTGTTAGAGTTGCAATAGGAATATTCTAAGTAATGCGAGTGTGGGCGGTCGATGCTGGTCTGGTTATGCTGGTCTGGTTATGCTGGTCTGGTTATGCTGTGCAGTACAGGCTTGACATCCCTCTGTCCTCTGATATTTGAGCATCTGATTATAATGTCTCCTCTTTTTTAAAGTGGACTGTGTCACTGGCCTGGTGCACTCTCTTAAAAGGTTTGATGAGCTCAGGGGAGAGAGGGAGAGAGAGAGAGAGAGAGAGAGAGAGAGCATCTGTGAGCAGATGAATACTGATGACGTGATCACCAAATTCTGACTAAATGTTTGCTATGACAACCACTGCATCTCCTTTCCCTGCTTTCTGTCTTAAGCAGGTGGTAAGTCCTGGATCTCTCTGTCTCTCTGTCTTAATTCTTATTGAAATGTGAAAAGAGTGTGGATGAGAAACAAGGGGTCGAGAGAGAGCATCGGGGAAAGGCGAGAGAGGAAAAGATGGAGACAGAGGAAGAGGAAGGGTAAGAAGACATGATAAATCAATTGAAGAGTTGAGTTTGGATATGACAGAGACGAGACCTAGAGTTTGGTCTTGGGTTAGGGTTAGGGTCAGGGTCAGGGTTAGGGTCAGGGTCAGGGTTAGGTTAAAGAATCCTCCTTAAACGAGCTGTGATTGAACCAGTCTGTCTGAATGGACCCCAGACTTACAAGCTGTGATTTTGTGAGTTCAGTGATGTGTTTGGTGATGCAGTTCGGTGTGTCTGTTTAACAGAAACTCATCTTATGGACAGATATTTGCAGTGATATTTCCCTGGTACAGTAAAGGAGGTTTATGAATAATTACAATGATCACAATGAGCTTCACATCAGCTGACAATGTGATCATTAGTGATCTGATGTAAACGTTGATAAATAGTGGTCAACTTTGCCTAGTGATTATTGGTGACCAGCTGTGTGTGTATGTGTGTGTTAGAGAGAGAGAGAAAGAGAGGAGAGAGAGAGAGAGAGAGAGGATTTTTTTTTACTGTAAGATAATATTTATTCACCAATAAAAGACAAGGGAAGACCGAGACAAAGTCCTACTTTAAAAAAAAATAAAATAAGAAAACCCAGAGGCTTTCTTAAAAACACATCAAAACAACACAAGGTTCAAGTAACAAAACATAATTAATAAAAACCTGAAACAACATGCTCAAGATCCCCATCCCTCTACCTAAGAGAATTCATAAATGTCCATAGAGTGCCCACAGAGATCCCAGTTAATCTCCCCGGCACCAGACTGGGTCCTGCCCCCCGCAGCTCTTGGCCATGTGCCACTGTGTTCACGAGAGAGCCGTTGGTTTTCAAACAAGAAGTTCAGCAATTTACATTTTTTTTGGAACATTGTATCTGGGTCCAAAATAAAAAGGGCTTCTCTGTGAATAACAAATGTCATTCATTGATCTTATGAAATACGCCTCGCCTTTCAATCTGGTATATCCATTAAACACATGAAAAAGAGTTTCACACAGCCCACAGAAAGGACATCAATTCCTAGCAAATGACTCAGGTGTGCCTTGTATCTTTTTGTAGTTATAGCCCCATGTACAATTTGTCAGTGAAGATCCACAGTGGTTTCTCAGTGGCCCTTTTGTATAGAGGCCTCAGCTACATTTTGACACGAGTCTGATACTAAAAACTCACCCCATTTAGATTTATGTAGTCCTCCAGGAGCCTGGAGATTAAAACTTACAAACATGTTACATACAGTGCATTCCCATGTGACCCAGCGGAGTCGCTCTAAAAGACAAGCTTTATGTCCCACTGAGTGGTAGAAAAAACACACTCTCTCTCGGCTCTGGCTGGTGCAAATAGACCACTGCAGACCATCATTTGAACATTCATTTAAACTTCTGAGCTCAGTGACAGGCTTACTATTTTCATGAATTTCGCCCCCAGAGCGAAAAGTTTTTGGGCAAAATTCATGAGGTGTTTCGCTGTGTGGAAGCCTAGCGTAAAAGTAAAAAGCAAGCAGATGCCTTCTGTCCGACGTTATTATTACCCAAACTTTCGCTACGTAGCGTTTGGTTCCCAAACCTGTGGAAATGCGGGCCGGTTCTCAAACGGTACCAAGGCAGCACTGGCTCCGCACCGGCACCGGCACGGGCACCAGCACCATCCTAGTGGGAAAGAGCTATGTGAGTCCTTGGCCACCCTCATTGACAGGGATATACAGCATTGCTTTCCTCAGCTAGTGTTGTTCAGACCAAAAGAGATTCACCAGTTCTCTGTAACTCCTCTACCAGATTACCAGGAGGGTTCAGCGCAGTAAACTTGTGTCACAAAGTGAAAGCAACTAAGTTGTAGACAACAAAAATTTGTCCTCTACAGAATAGCTGGAGTAGCAACCATTTCCACTGACAGACAGACTCTTCCTTGTCCTAAAATTTTTATGTGCCCAAAAAGTGCCCCAAATATTTAAGCCCCAGGCTCCCCCATTATTCACTCCCAGGAGGTAATGGCAGAGTGACGTTACATGCCTCACTCCAAAAAGCCTCACGCTCACCCCAGTTCAGTTTTGTTGATGAGGCCTTTTCATAAATCTCTAGGGTCCTTTGTAAATCATGCAAATCTTGGACCTATTGCACTACTAGGTTTAGGGTTGGGATTGTGACATCATCTGTGTAAGCATAAGATAATTTAAGAGGTTCCCAGGGGTTGACCTGAAAGTACCAAAGACAAAAAAAAGACCCAGAAGTGGTTCTACTGCAAGAAGTTAACCAGATAACGGACAGCCGTGTCCAATCCTGCTCTGCCCTTGGATTAGAAGACTGAAACCACCACCTATGTTCTCCATACATGAATCATCAGTATATCACAATTTAGCCCTAGACAAACCTATTTCTCTAAACCCAAAAGTCCTCACTCTTAAACAAGTGGGTATGATCAGCCCTGTCAAAATCTTTTTCTTAGTCCAGTGAAAAAAGTCTAGTCTCTGTCCCATTTATTTTGAGACAGTCCATCAGATCTCACTTAAAGAACAGATACATTACCGTAAACTCTCAAATAAACGCCGGGTCTCAAATAATGGCCGGCTGTTTGAGCAAATAAAGGCTGGTCCCACATAGAGTCCAGGTGTTAAAAAAAACAACAACATAAATTACAGAAAGTCTCAGGTGGTAAATTCATCATATTTCCACAGCATTATTTACATCAGTACAACAACATATGGTATTTATGCGCACACTTGAAAATGCAGCAGCGCAGGAAAAAACGAGAGACCGAAGGTTTAAAGCGTTGGGATTTCGATTCCACTTACCAAGTTACTGGAGACACACATGGCCCCAAGGTGGAAATTTGATTTGAAATTCAAGATGCAAGTTTTGCAATACGCAGAGGAAAATTCAGGGGAGGAAGCTGCAAAGGCATTTCAGTGTCAACCCAAAAAGAATTAGATGCTGTAAGAAAGAGAAGGGAGTTTTTATTGGCCGATAAGAGGAGAACAAGGCTAACTGGAGGTGGAGGGAGGAGAATGAGTCTGGCGCAGGAGAGGAGGCCTTTAGAGCGGTTCACTCCATACGGCCCAAACATCATCAAGTGTCAAGAAAAATGACACAAAATAAAGCAACAGAAATCTGCCCTTCCCTGAGCGATGGAGGCATGATGTTAGTGGTTAGCACGGTTTGGCTACAAAGAGTTCTCCAGCGCATGGACCTCTCACTGCGACGGCGCGTGACCATGGCCCAGAAAGGCCCACATCTCCTCACAGATCAGCACGGGTTGGCTACAAAGAGTTCTCCAGCGCAAAGACCTCTCACTGCGACGGTGCATGACCATGGCCCAGAAAGGCCCACATCTCCTCACAGATAAACTTGTTTCTTTTGTTCACTACATTGGCAACGCTTTGAGCTCCAAAATGATTTTAGAGAGAAACTTTTTTCCATTGGATATCTCGTAGGTATTACCATATGTTGTTTTTTTATCTGCCTGCTGTTATTTTCAGCACCATATCATTATAATCTGACACAAACTGCCTGTAGTAGACCTAATATTTTTATTCTTTAAATATAGTACAGTGTAGGCTATATTTGAGTGGTAAATATACCCGAAAATCCTTATAGGATAAATTAGAAATGACTGGTAACCATCACTACAACATTACAAAATACACTACTTAAAAAGCAGAAGTCATAAATAATGACCCGTCTCTAATAATAGCCCGTCTTAAGTAAAGGACAGGTTCTTTCTTCAGTTGAGGTAAATAAAGGCCCCAGCCACTATTATCGATTTACGATAAATTTACGATAATATATCTTTCAGGAAAACAGTGTTCATCTAATTGAACAAGTTCAGTTAAGAAGACTTTGAGCTTGTTAGTGCGGTGCATGACCATACTTTATAATCTGTGCTAAGGAGAGCGACAGGCCTCAAGTTCTTTTGAATCTTTTATCTCAGCTTTAAATGTCTTGTTCCGTCATGTAAATGGTTTCACATTTACTCTGGAGAACGATATGTAAGTATTTCTGACTTCCCAACAGACAAAGGTTTTATGCTCTCCAGTAAATTTACTCCAAAACTAAAGAAATGTGTGAATGATTCAAACTTAATATCGTGTAAAAGTTGTGTCTGCGAAATGGTCAGGTTGATCGTAAAAAAAAAAAGAATTCTGAAAGACTGCATATAACCCATGCTAGATTATACTACCAGTTTATATAACCCATGCTAGATTACACTACCAGTTTATATAACCCCCATGCTGGATTACACTACCAGTTTATATAACCCATGCTGGATTACACTACCAGTTTATATAACCCATGCTGGATTACACTACCAGTTTATATAACCCATGTTGGATTACACTACCAGTTTATATAACCCATGTTGGATTACACTACCAGTTTATATAACCCATGCTGGATTGCACTACCAGTTTATATAACCCATACTGGATTACACTACCATTTTATATACAGGCAGATATAGGCACCTCATTCATGTCAAGGGTAAAGTGTAGAGTACAATGCCAATGATAAAGGGACCCTCACTGCTTAATGTCGTCTTACTAAGAAGCCTGATTCTTTCCATACCTCTATTGTGAGCATAAATACAGGCAAATACAAGACAAAACCTTTTACCTCTTCCTTCATAATAAGGAGGTGGCCTGCTTCCTCATGTAATTCAAAATTTTAAACTTCAAATTTAATGAAAGATAGATACAGTCCTTGCACTCTGACCCATGACTAAGAAAAGTGTCACCTTCCCAGCATAATCCCCACAAAACTAACCCAACCCTAACCCTAACCTCTGAAGGCCCTGCCATCACCACCTTTCATTTCTTCATTATTTATCACGCCATCACCACCTTTCATTCTGTCAGGACTTAGCGAGGCATTGCTCTCATCACAGCCTTGTGGCTGAACATTCTCAAGAACACAAGTACAGCTTTAGTCATTCCACAAACACAGTATTCTCTATACAAACACAGTATTCTCTATACAAACACAGTATTTTTGGTACAAACACAGTATTCTTTACACAAACCCAGTATTTTTTTCTATAAACACAGTATTTTTTTCTATAAACACAGTATTTTTGGTACAAACACAGTATTCTTTATACCAACACAGTAATCTTTCTGCAAACACAGTACTTATTCGTTCTATGAGTTGAGTCAAGACTCTAATAGCCAGTCTGTGTGTGTGTGTGTGAGGGAGAGAGACAGACAGAGAGGGTTGAGTGTGTAAATGATCTTGTCCAAAGAAATCCCTGAAATGTGTCAAGTGTCTGTGTATCCCATAGAGAAACTGTGAGGGAAACTGTAGGATTTCTGCCAAGTGCTGAATAAGTGTGAGTCCCTCTTGCTGGTGTTTCCTGATTTTGACCTGGTGAAACTTCAGGGCTTGTTTCACTGCCAAGGTGTGGTGATGTCACTCTGATGTTATAAATGGCATGAAAAAGGAAAATAAGTAATGTAAGGTAATTAGAGCTGGGATTATGAGCAAAACTGAAACTCATCTCTGAAAAATAGTATGTGTAATAAACACATTCGCAAGCACACAGACACACACACACACACACACACACACACACAGAGAGAGAGAGATGGAAATTTTCTAATGTCAGATGGTTTGGATTTGGATTTTCACAATTACAATATGAATGGAAGTGGAGAGGATGCGTCGGTAGAGTTATTGGTGTTTGCAACAATTAGGTGTAGTTTGGAGTGTGGTGAGGGAGTTGTAAGATTGTAATTTTTGTCTGTTACTTTGTGGGGATATATGGATGCTGCCTGTTGAAACAAATGAATGAAAAACTGTAGATGAAAAACAGTAAATGTAAAAATGTAAATGAAAAAACAAACTGCAGAATGAAAGCACAGAACATACTGATTACACATAATGAAGAAACAGAAGAACAGAGTTTGCGCACTAATGATAGTTTAGAGCTCTTGCATTATTGCCTCAGGAACTTACAGTTTTTCATGCAGTTGCTCAGACACCTTCCACCCTGTTCTCAAAACTGTAAACACAAAACCCAATTTTCAAACTGCATTCACAAAACCTCTGACCCTTCTTGCAAAATCAATCACCTCAAAGCGGTTTTATCTGTGCTCAGAATCAAACAATCTTTTCAGATCATATACAAAGACAGTCAAAATAAAAACACTACTGAGCATTCATTACACACTACATCAAAAAATGGAAAACACAATGTAGCCCCAGAAAAAAATGTTTATTGTTTATAATGCAGTAAATGCATTTTGTGTTTTCCAAAACAAATATTCACAACTCAGTAACACAGTTTAGACATTGCATACTGTAAGTATTGCAAGCAACACAGTGTTGAGTGTCTGTGGATTCAGCACTTGTACACAGTAAAAATACAGTGCTGTAAAAGGCCAGAGGACAGAGACAAAATGTGAATGAAGAGCACATTACAGTATCACTGTAAATGTAACTGCAAAATCAAAGTCAACAAGTGATTCATTCGGCCTCAGCATCACATCTTTGTGCTTTGTCAGGCCAGAGGACTTCATCTACATCACAGGCAACATTCTCCCCAGCCAGGCAACAGGGGAGAAAACCCTCTGGTGTGTCGGATCCAGCCTTGACAAGATGTGGTGTCAATATGACACTTTGTGCAGCCATAAGTAATTGTGGGGTTCTCCACCGTCATGCCAAATTGGGGCCATGTAACACCCAACATCCTCTTACATTTCTGGGTGGTCTTTGGGATGTCTTACATTTCTGGGTGGCCTTTGGGGTGTCTTACATTTCTAGGTGGTCTTTGGGATGTCTTACATTTTTGGGTGGTCTTTGGGATGTCTTACATTTCTGGGTGGTCTTTGGGGTGTCTTACATTTCTGGGTGGTCTTTGGGATGTCTTACATTTTTGGGTGGTCTTTGGGATGTTTTACATGTCTGGGTCGTCTTTGGGATATCTTACATTTCTGGGTGGTCTTTGGGGTGTCTTACACTTCTGGGTGGTCTTTGGTAGACAGGTGTGCAATAGGTGCCGACCCAGCGGGCAGTTACAATTGCAAGTAAATTGGAGCATGAACAAAGGGGATGGCAATGCTGACAGGAGGCTGACAGGGGGATGAAAGATGATAACACCAGGATGGATCGGTCCAGAGGGCAGGAGGAGTCAGGATCACTGGTATCTCAGGAGTAGCATGTGTGGCTCGACAGAGAGAGAGAGAGAGAGAGAGAGAGAGAGAGACATTGTTAGATGTTCATTTCCATATAATGGTTAAGGGGAAATGTATATCATGTGCCGAGGCAGGGACTCCAGCAAGACTAGCTGTTACAGCATAGCTAAAAGGGAGAGCTAGAAAGTAATACGGACATGAGGGCACTTTGGTACAGACAGGTGGCCACCCACTCCACCGTCAACAAACCTGAGTGAACATGTTAGAGTCGGGGGGGGGGCGACAGCATCCAAACATCCCATTTCACCAAACATTCAATGCCCTGAGAACCCTCCAGATCTCCTCCTCTTCCTCCTCATACACCACCTCTTACACACACTCTTCCTCCTCTTCCTCTCAGATTGTTTCCATCATTGTTGGGATCAACCCTCAACTCACCTGTGCACTCTGACCTGCCTTATATTGGTTTCATCACATCATTAGCAACGAGTGTGAACAGTTTTGAGTTGTTGAGTGTAAGCTATGACATCTGTGCTGTAATTGTGTTTAACTTCTGCCACCCGTGGTTACCATCATGCATCACAAGTGCATCGCAGTGTAAAATGTGTGTTAGTGAGTCAGAATGTATTTAGAGTTTTGTAAAAAGAGTACATGAGATCTATAAATTGTATGTGACTGGGTGAAAATTGTTGATTGTTTTGCCAAAAGAGTGATCGATTCAATAAATTAGTTCAGACCACTGAGCATTTGGTTCAGACAATGGGGTTTAGTGTTTTAGCAACACAGAGAAACTGCAATTCATATCTAGGGGTGATTAGCAATACAGAGAAACTCTAATTCATATCTAGGGGTGAAATCCAGCGGGCACAGTTCTGCATGAAGCCTCTCTTCTTGGCGGAGAGGGTTCCACTAATGTTCAGTCTCACCCTAGAGTTTCATTTTACCCTAGGCAGGGAACACAGATTTGCTAATGTCCACAGTGATGGATAATTAGTGTCCAGTCTATCATGAATAGTGTCCAAATCAACCTAAATTCTGTCCAAATGTTCAGAGGATGAAAAAGCAGGCACAGTGCTTGCTGTAGCTGTTTCCTAATGGGACAGTGTGTGTATGGGACAGACAGGATATTGATAAAATTCAGATTGGGGTTTACGTTGAATTTAAAGCTAGAGTATGGATTATTTGATGGAATATGAGTATTGATAGGCATGGTTTATGTACATAGGTGTGGTTTACATTTAGAGTTTTTTTAATCTGTGTCTGGTGGGAGTGTGCTATAAATGTTTGGGTGGTGTTCACAGTAAATATGTGTGTAGTTAGGGGTGGGTGTGGTTTGGGTGTGGTTAGGGGCGGGTGTGCTATAAATGTTTGGGTGGTGTTCTCAGTAAATATGTGTGTGATTAGGGGTGGGTGTGCTATAAATGTTTGGGTGGTGTTCACAGTAAATATGTGTGTGGTTAGGGGTGGGTGTGGTTTGGGTGTAGTTAGGGGGGAGTGTGCTATAAATGTTTGGGTGGTGTTCACAGTAAATATGTGTGTGGTTAGGGGTGGGTGTGGTTTGGGTGTAGTTAGGGGGGAGTGTGCTATAAATGTTTGGGTGGTGTTCTCAGTAAATATGTGTGTAGTTAAGGGGGAGTGTGCTATAAACGTTTGGGTGGTGTTCACAGTAAATATGTGTGTGGTTAGGGGTGGGTGTGGTTTGGGTGTGGTTAGGGGTGGGTGTGCTATAAATGTTTGGGTGGTGTTCACAGTAAATATGTGTGTGGTTAGGGGTGGGTGTGCTATAAACGTTTGGGTGGTGTTCACAGTAAATATGAGTGTGGTTAGGGGTGGGTGTGGTTTGGGTGTGGTTAGGGGTGGGTGTGCTATAAATGTTTGGGTGGTGTTCACAGTAAATATGTGTGTGGTTAGGGGTGGGTGTGCTATAAATGTTTGGGTGGTGTTCACAGTAAATATGAGTGTGGTTAGGGGTGGGTGTGGTTTGGGTGTGGTTAGGGGTGGGTGTGCTATAAATGTTTGGGTGGTGTTCACAGTAAATATGTGTGTGGTTAGGGGTGGGTGTGCTATAAACGTTTGGGTGGTGTTCACAGTAAATATGAGTGTGGTTAGGGGTGGGTGTGGTTTGGGTGTGGTTAGGGGTGGGTGTGCTATAAATGTTTGGGTGGTGTTCACAGTAAATATGTGTGTGGTTAGGGGTGGGTGTGCTATAAATGTTTGGGTGGTGTTCACAGTAAATATGTGTGTGGTTAGGGGTGGGTGTGGTTTGGGTGTGGTTAGGGGTGGGTGTGCTATAAATGTTTGGGTGGTGTTCACAGTAAATATGTGTGTGGTTAGGGGTAGGTGTGCTATAAATATTTGGGTGGTGTTCACAGTAAATATGTGTGTGGTTAGGGGTGGGTGTGGTTTGGGTGTAGTTAGGGGGGAGTGTGCTATAAATGTTTGGGTGGTGTTCTCAGTAAATATGTGTGTAGTTAAGGAGGAGTGTGCTATAAATGTTTGGGTGGTGTTCACAGTAAATATGTGTGTGGTTAGGGGTGGGTGTGGTTTGGGTGTGGTTAGGGGTGGGTGTGCTATAAATGTTTGGGTGGTGTTCACAGTAAATATGTGTGTGGTTAGGGGTGGGTGTGCTATAAATGTTTGGGTGGTGTTCACAGTAAATATGTGTGTGGTTAGGGGTGGGTGTGGTTTGGGTGTGGTTAGGGGTGGATGTGCTATAAATGTTTGGGTGGTGTTCACAGTAAATATGTGTGTGGTTAGGGGTAGGTGTGCTATAAATATTTGGGTGGTGTTCACAGTAAATATGTGTGTGGTTAGGGGTGGGTGTGGTTTGGGTGTAGTTAGGGGGGAGTGTGCTATAAATGTTTGGGTGGTGTTCTCAGTAAATATGTGTGTAGTTAAGGAGGAGTGTGCTATAAATGTTTGGGTGGTGTTCACAGTAAATATGAGTGTGGTTAGGGGTGGGTGTGGTTTGGGTGTGGTTAGGGGTGGGTGTGGTTTGGGTGTGGTTAGGGGCAGGTGTGACAGTTCAGTTTTGTGTGCCAGTCCATGACAGTGACTGTCTGATAGAGAAATGCAGTCTGTGGTCTTTCCACGTCTGATATTTCTTTAAAAGAGTTTCTCCCACGGCCAGAGTAACAGCACATGTGGTACGGAGAGAAATGACAGACAGAAAGAGGGAGAACTCAAAGCAGAAAATGAGAGAAGGAGCCGTTACACAGAGGGCAGAGAAATTCCATCAATGAAGTCATTTCAGTGTAATCCCATTACAGTGTCTCTGATAGATGACTGTGACTCTTAATATGAAGCACACCATTTATCAGGTCTTACAATCAGTGAGAGACCAGGAAAGAAAGACTAAAGCAGAATAACATTAGCCCACAGAGGGCTAAACAGAAATGCTCTTGGCAGTAAGAGTAGTCTAATTTGTTCTGAAATGGTTTTGGAAAGAGGCTTTAGTAGAATCAGGGAACAGCTATAGATTTGAGTGTTGCCCTCCTTATTATTCTGTTTGTTGCTTTGTGGAGTTTTTCTGTCTGTGACCATAAGTGTGTGTCAGGCAAGAGTAAAAAAGGGCTGTTGTCATTTATTACCTCATTTTGTGTGTGTGTGTTATAAAGCAGACATTGTTAATAATGTATAAAAAAATTGCAAGCATACTGAATAAACATACTGGGTAAACATACTGGATAAACATACTGGGTAAACATACTGGGTAGAGATACTGGGTAAACATACTGGGTAAACATACTGGGTAGAGATACTGGGTAAACATACTGGGTAAACATACTGGGTAAAGATATTGGGTAAACATACTGGATAAACATACTGGGTAAAGATACTGGGTAAACATACTGGGTAAACGTACTGGATAAACATACTGGGTAAACATACTGGGTAAACATACTGGGTAGAGATACTGGATAAACATACTGGGTAAACATACTGGGTAGAGATACTGGGTAAACGTACTGGATAAACATACTGGGTAGAGATACTGGGTAAAGATACTGGATAAACATACTGGGTAAACATACTGGATAAACATACTGGGTAAAGATACTGGGTAAACATACTGGATAAACGTACTGGATAAACATACTGGGTAAAGATACTGGGTAAACATACTGGGTAGAGATACTGGATAAACATACTGGGTAAAGATACTGGATAAACATACTGGGTAAAGATACTGGATAAGCATACTGGGTAAAGATACTGGGTAAACATACTGGGTAGAGATACTGGGTAAACATACTGGATAAACGTACTGGATAAACATACTGGATAAACATACTGGATAAACATACTGGGTAGAGATACTGGGTAAACATACTGGGTAAACATACTGGGTAGAGATACTGGATAAACATACTGGATAAATATACTGGATAAACGTACTGGATAAACATACTGGATAAACATACTGGGTAAACATACTGGGTAAAGATACTGGGTAAACATACTGGGTAAACATACTGGGTAGAGATACTGGATAAACATACTGGGTAAACATACTGGGTAAAGATACTGGGTAAACATACTGGGTAAACATACTGGATAAACGTACTGGATAAACGTACTGGGTAAACATACTGGATAAACATACTGGGTAAAGATACTGGGTAAACATACTGGGTAGAGATACTGGGTAAAGATACTGGGTAAAGATACTGGGTAAACATACTGGGTAAACATACTGGATAAACGTACTGGGTAAACATACTGGATAAACATACTGGGTAGAGATACTGGGTAAGGGAAGAATGGTGGTTAAAGTTGCCATTCTGTGTATGAGCAGCAGATGTAACTGAAGCGATACCCAACTAAAGTCAGTTTTTCAATTGAACAGTTTTCTGTTTTTTGTCACTTTTTGAAAGACAAGTAAGGGAGAAGAGCTGCCTCTGAGAGAGACAGAGAAGAAGAAGGAGAGACAGAGAAAGAGAGGGAGAGGGTGAACAGAGGGAGAGACAGAGAGGAAGAGGGAGAGACAGAGAAGAAGAGGGAGAGGGTGAACAGAGGGAGTGGGTGAGGCGAGGTTGATTAGACGAGGGAAGCATAAGAAATAAGAAGAAGGGAGGAGGGAGGAGGGAGGAGAGGGGAGGGTTTGGCCACAACTGACAGAAGAACCAGAGAGAGAGAGAGAGCACAACAGAGAGAGAGAGAGAGAGAGAGAGAGAGAAAGAGAGAGAGAGAGAGAGAGAGAGAGAGAGAGAGAGAGAGAGAAAGAGAGAGAGAGAGAGGGAGGGAGAGAGAGAGAGAGCAAAAGAAAGAGAGAGAGACAGACAGATTGCAGATTGTGTGTGTGTGTGTGTGTGAAACAGAGGGAGAGAGAGAGATATTGTATATGTGTGAGTGTGAGAGAGAAAGTGTGTGTGTGTGTGTGTGTGTGTGTGTGAAAGAGAGGGAGAGAATGATATTATATATGTGTGAGTGTGAGAGAGAAAGTGTGTGTGTGTGTGTGTGTGTGTGTGTGTGTGCGAGACAGAGAGAAAGGGACTGTGTGTGCGAGGGAAAGAGAGAGTGTGTATATGTGTGAAAGAGAGCTTGTACAGAGAGAGAGAGAATATGAATTTGTGTGTGTGTGTGTGTGTGTGTGTGTGAAAGACAGAGAGAAAGGGACTGTGTGTGTGAGGAAAAGAGAGTGTGTAGTGAAAGAGAGAGAGAATAAGAAGTTGTGTGTGCAGTTGAGGCAGGTGAGACATTTAGGAGACTAGGGTGAGGGAGGTGCTGTTTCTGTGAATTGAATTGTCCAGAGTTGGAAATTACCGTGGTGATGGGGCGGCTGAGTGTTACCATGGTGATGGGGCGGCTGAGTGTTACCATGGTGATGGGGTGGCTGAGTGTTACCGTGGTGATGGGGCGGCTGAGTGTTACTTGGTAGAGAGGGCTCACCAGGATTGATGATTAACACAAACCATGGAATGAGCTAGAACTCACTACAGGTGGAGTGATATTTAAACAGGGGAAGGAGAGAGAAGACAAGGTGAAAGAAAGGATAGAGGAGGACAGCAGTCAAATAGCCATTTCCCTTTAGTTTCATTAATCCACAGTGTGTTTCATTTATGATTCTCCACAGACCCATACTGGTTTGGGTTTTGTGTCATTGTTCTCATACTGGTTTGTGTCTTGTGTCATTGTTCTCATACTGGTTTGTGTCTTGTGTCATTGTTCTCATACTGGTTTGTGTTTTGCGTCATTAGGCGCTTTCGCACCGGAGGAACTTTTCCATAGTTCTTAGAACTATTGGAGAAAGTACCCCCTTTTTCGCGTGTTCGCACCGCAGGAACTTAGAACAATCATAGTTCTTAAAACGCCGTTTTGAGGGGCTTTTTTAGCTCCTACTTCAGGGTAGGTACTTTCGCAGCGCAATAGGAACCTTGTGACGTAGGTGTACAGCCATTGGTCCAGACGCAGGTATACGATGATTGCAACCGCCATTTTTAAAGATCCGTGCCAAATATAAAGTCTTAGAACGTATTACATTTAGTTTTTGATATTCATGTATGAAAATGTCTGGAATTGTAGGACGGGAGACATGTTTTTTATGTTTTATTTTACCGGTATTTTATATCCCCCAACAATGACCATTTCGGCAACGTCCAATGTATATTTGTACATTGAAGAGGTAGCGTACACTCCGCTTCGGAAGGTGCTTGTGTGTCCGCTTGTGTGGCTGTGATCTGCATTTTAACCTAAAATAAGAATGTGTTTATCCAGCTTACGATTCGAGGGCTGCGGCGGGGAAAAGAAAAAAAAAAAAACACGATGCTGCGAGCAAGCGTCAGGCACAAGCGCTATGCTAGCGCCCGAAAAGTACTGCCCATCGAGTCATTCACTGCTACTGCAGTGGTAAATGCATAAATACAGGGGGACATATTTGACTGGGTCTATTGCCATACAGTTTTATTTTCGTTAATGTTATATGTTATCTAATGTGCACTCAATATTTCTGTCATTCAAATTCAATAAATCTCATTGTGTATGCTGTAGTCTAGTTTGTCGATTTCTTTTGCCGCAGTAATGGTATTTTTTTTCCTTTTGGAGGTATTTAAAAGGTCTTAAAAGTCATGAAATTTGTACTTAAAAATGTGCAGCTATCCTGGTTAGCCGTAAACAACAGCTCTTAGCTGCTATACCGTCGGCCGGCTTACGTCACTTCAGCGTTCCTACCGGTGGTGCAAAAGCAAACAGAAAAAAAGTCCTAGAACGTATATTGTTCTAGGGGAAGCTCCCCAGGGGGTAGTTCCTATCAAATTAGACCCTAGAACTGTTTGGTCCGAAAGTGCCTATTGTTCTCATACTGGTTTGTGTTTTGTGTCATTGTTCTCATACTGGTTTGTGTTTTGTGTCATTGTTCTCATACTGGTTTGTGTTTTGTGTCATTGGATCTGCTGTTAGATGGTCTAACAGTGATGGTCATACCAGTGTAGGCATTAAAATCCACTATATATACAAAGAAAGTCTCAACCCATGTTCCATAACACCTGCGTTACCATAATGTATGTTATAAATTACTGTCTCTGTTCAAACCCTCCCTTGCTGCTCTTATCTAGGGGGATTATTAGCATGATTCTCATTCTGTTGGTTTTATTAGCATAATTTCTTCAGGCAACAGAACCTGTCTGTGTGTATATTTATATTTATATGTATTTATTTATCTATATTTATCTGTGAAGGTGTGTGTGAATATGGACATGCATTCCTGTTGAGTTATTTATCTGTGAAGGTGTGTGTGAATGGACATGCATTCCTGTTGAGTTATTTATCTGTGAAGGTGTGTGTGAATATGGACATGCATTCCTGTTGAGTTACACACACTTACTGTTAACTCACATGCCAAAGCCTGATGCCACTCCTGACAGGATATTTAATAGTTAATAATGTAATAGTGTATTTAATCATATTTCATTGTGTAATAATGTAATTTATGTATTCAATCATATCAGATAACCCAGAACAGCTGCAGATGTGAAATGCTATCTCTCTCTCACTGCTTCATGGATAGTATAAAATGAAATTGTACATCATGTTCCAATGATACACAAAGCCATGCAGAGAAATACACAGACATGTACAAACACACACACACACACACACACACACACACACACACTTGTATCTCAGTTTTTGCCTGGCTGGTCTTCTACTGGCTGCTGGGAGCTGAAGGATGTCAGTTTGGGGAGTGCGGTCCTCGTTGCTGATGCCAAGGAAGCGTTGGAGGCATTTGATGTGAAAGGCCTAAAGATGTCTAATGTGGCCCTGGTAGACCGTCCAGGTTTCTGTACCATATAGATATGTTGAGAGACATGCTGCTTGATAGACTGCAGCTTTTGTTGATGTTCTCAGGCGATGGTTCTCAAAGACTCGGGAGCGCCGTCTACCAAAAGCAGAGGAGTGGTTGACACGGGCCTGGATGTCATCATCAAATGATGATGATAAAATGCTGCCAAGGTAACAGAAGCGCTGGACAATCTTAAGGGGGGTGCCTTCAATGGTGAATTTTGGTGGGGTGGGGGATGGAGAACTCTCTTGGATGAGGACCCCGTTTTTTGGGGGTATTGATTCGAATGCCCAGTGAGTGGTACACA
Source organism: Chanos chanos (assembly GCF_902362185.1). Lineage (NCBI taxonomy): Eukaryota > Metazoa > Chordata > Actinopteri > Gonorynchiformes > Chanidae > Chanos > Chanos chanos. The sequence goes on along the minus strand of NC_044500.1, from coordinate 150,871 downwards.
GAGGATATAACTTCTGGAGCATGTTGCATGGCAGTGGGACTGTGGGCCAGGACAGCACAGTCGTCTGCATATCGTAGCTCCTGGACATTGCAGATAGTGGTCTTTGTTTTACACTGAAGACATCTGATGTTGAATAGGTTTCCATCACGATGGAACTGGATTTGTATACCATCCTGTGCCTTGAGGGACTGGTTGGAAAGGATTGTGGCTGTGGCTGATTGCCAGCGAGTACACGTGCCTTCATGCCATCGTGCAGTTGCTGAATGATGCTAAGAAATTTGGGTGGAACACTGAAGTTCCTGAGAATGATCCAGAGAATTTCCCGCTTGACTGTGTGGAAAGCTTTGGTGAGATCAAAAAATGTAATGTAAAGGTCCCTGTTTTGCTCCCAACATTTCTCCCGGATTTGCCGTGCAAACAAAGACCATGTCTAGTGCGCTCCGACCTTTTCTGAAGCCGCACTGTGTCTCTGGAAGAATGTTCTCAGTGATGTGGGTTGTGAGGTGAGACAGCGTGATTCTTGACAGGACCTCTCCAGCAACAGAGACAAGCAATATGCCACAACTGTTTCCACATGCTGATTTGTCCCTTTTCTTCTTGTAGATGGTGACAGTGTTACAGTCTTTCCACTCTTGTGGGATGACCTCATTTTGACAGATGTTGTGAATCAGTTTGTGCAGTTGCCTTGTTAGGAGGTTTTTAAGTTTTAAGATCTCAGCAGGACGTCCATCTGGGCCAGAGCTCTTGTTGTTTTTGAGACTTATGATGGCTGAGGGGACATCTCTGAAGTTACGAGGTTCATCAAGCGGGCTACCTGGTATTAAGTGTGCCTGCGCTTCTAGAACAGATTGATTAGCTGGGTTTATGCTTTTGAGGAGAGAATTGAAGTGATCTACCCAGTGCTGAAGAATTTGTTGCTTATCCTCAAATAGCACCAGAGCATTTTCTGATCTTATGAGGGTGATGTTACCTTTTTTTTGGGCCATACACAGATTTCATGGCATTGCAAAAGGCGTGGATGTTATTGGTGTCTGTGTAGCATTGGATCTCAGTTACTTTTCTGACCCACCAAGTATCTCCCATGAGCCAAAGTTGTCTTTGGGTCTCAGCTTGGATGGTTTTCCAGTGGGAAAGGTTGGACGGAGAGTTAGGGTTGGAGAGAGGGGTGGTGAGGGCTTTTCGTTTGGCGCTGTCATCAAACCAGTCTTGATGACGTTGGTGTGTGAAGCCAACTATCTCGGTAGCCACCTCGCAGAGGGTTGAGTTCAGCTTTGCCCATTCAGCGTCTGCTTCTATGGTGTCGTCCTGGGGGTTATTATTCTCCAAGTCACGAGGAATAGTGTTCTGTGGCCCAGTGATTTCAAGACCCTGCAGTTAAGTTGTTTACTAGGTTGTTGTTTCTTTTGCGAGTGCTGTATTTTTATTTTGAACTTATATCTAGTTAGCTGGTGATCGGTCCGGCACTAAGCACCACGCATGGCCCGGGTTATGTTGACATTACTTTGGTCTTGCTGTCTTGTGACGATGTAATCCAGTAGATGCCAGTGTTTAGACCAGGGGTGCATCCACGAAGTTTTGAATGTGTCTTTCATTGGGAGGATTGTGTTGAGCATTGCTGTTGAGTTTGCCTATGGCGTGATTTCCGATAATTCCTCTCCAGAGCTGGGCATTGGTTCCCACTGGGCATTGAAATCACCCATGAGGATGAGTTTGTCAGAGCGGGGGATTCTGGATAATGTAGCATCAAGGCAATTGTAGAAGGTATCCTTGGTGCTGTTGGCAGAGTGGCCGAGTGACCTTTCGTGAGTCGTTCATAAGTCGTTCACTGATGCCCTGGGAAGAGTCAGGGATGCTGCTGAGTAGTTTGTTTCTTACGCCAACATGTCCTCTGGAAGGCCCTTCCAAAAGGAGGTGTGACCATTGCCTTATCTCCGTCAATGAGTCTTCGCCTGAGAGTTGTGTCTCAGTCATTGCTGCAGTGTTGATGTTATATTTATTGAGTTATACTGACAGAGGGAGAGGTGGTATACTGACAGGGGGAGAGGTGATATACTGACAGAGGGAGAGGTGGTATACTGACAGAGGGAGAGGTGGTATACTGACAGGGGGAGAGGTGTTATACTAACAGGGGGAGAGGTGATATACTGACAGAGGGAGAGGTGGTATACTGACAGGGGGAGAGGTGGTATACTGACAGGGGGAGAGGTGATATACTGACAGGGGGAGAGGTGGTATACTGACAGGGGGAGAGGTGATATACTGACAGGGGGAGAGGTGGTATACTGACAGGGGGAGAGGTGGTATACTGACAGGGGGAGAGGTGATATACTGACAGGGGGAGAGGTGATATACTGACAGGGGGAGAGGTGGTATACTAACAGGGGGAGAGGTGATATACTGACAGGGGGAGAGGTGGTATACTGACAGGGGGAGAGGTGGTATACTGACAGGGGGAGAGGTGGTATACTGACAGGGGGAGAGGTGATATACTGACAGGGGGAGAGGTGGTATACTAACAGGGGGAGAGGTGATATACTGACAGGGGGAGAGGTGATATACTGACAGGGGGAGAGGTGATATACTGACAGGGGGAGAGGTGGTATACTGACAGGGGGAGAGGTGATATACTGACAGGGGGAGAGGTGGTATACTGACAGGGGGAGAGGTGGTATACTGACAGGGGGAGAGGTGGTATACTGACAGGGGGAGAGGTGATATACTGACAGGGGGAGAGGTGGTATACTGACAGGGGGAGAGGTGGTATACTGACAGGGGTGACTTGCGCACTCTGCTCCTCTTTTTGCCCCTGGGAGGGGCTAGCCAGCGGTGGTGGCTGAAAGCGGATGGTGGCAAGCAAGCAAGCTAGCTTGCAAACGTGCAGCATGCACTATACAACTTCTACACCACTGCACTGAGCGCATCACACACACCCAGTGTTAAGCACACGCACACACACACACACACACACACACACAGGCTGACGGAGGATCCAGATTTGAATTTGAGCTGGTGTTGGGTGTCCCTCTGACTCCGACTTTGACTTTACTCCATAAAACGGCCTGAACGGAGCTGGCAGAAAATGTGAGTTACAGGCAGACTGACTTTACCTTTAAAACCAGTACACTACTCAACATATTCACAATAAAACATGTACACTAGACATATCTTCACACTAAGACCAGTACACTATGTTTTTCTGACATGGAAGAGACTGTGTAGATAGATCAGGTAGTGAGATTGTGAGGAGGAGAGAGACACATGTTAAAAAAAAAGTGCCTAGAAAACTCTTCATGTCCTTTTAAGCACTTATCATCATCATGCATTGGTGCTGTGCATAGTGAAGATGACAATGTGCTCTTTTACCATTATGTTCCTATTGTTATGTATTTGTAATTCATACATTTCAGCTCCTTTTATGCGGTTTCATCTGCAAGTAGATGCCTTTTTTTTTAAATTAAATGTAAACTGTGGTATTTTTGCCCTAAGACAGTTGTTTGCAGTTGTTTGATAACGTAGATCATACTGAGAACATTTGTTTATGCTGAAAACTGACCTCTATTCTCAAATGTTCCACTGAACAGTAATCATCAGACTGATTCTCTGTGGTACAGTGTTCAGTGGAATGGTTACCTGGAATCATTAAAACTGAGGCTTCTGCTGTGTGTGTGTGTGTGTGTGTGTATGTGTGTGTGTGTGTGTGCGTTTGTGTGTGTACCATCTGCTGTCTGTAGCTCTTACGGTGAGACTAATTACAAGACTTTACACATTGCCACAATGACCAAGGCCAAGTGTCCAGAGCCTGCATGTGTGTGTGTGTGTGTGTGTGCCTAAAGCAGGACTGATAGTGAAAAATTCTGTGTCAGAAAATGTGTTGATTTGAGTATTGAGAAATGAGTGTTTGTGTGAGAGAGGTGAATGTTTGTGTGAGAGAAGTAAGTGTTGTGTGAGAGAGGTGAATATTTGTGTGAGAAAGAAACTGATACTAAACACTGATTCAGTGCAACTATTACTACATTACTACAACTATTACTACATTACTACACTATTACTACACTACTACACTATTACTACACCACTACAACTATTACTACATTAAGACAACTACTACTAAATTACTATATTATTACTACACTACTGCAACTATTACTACATTACTACAACTATTACTACATTACTACAACTATTACTACATTACTACAACTGTTACTACATTACCACACTATTACTACACTACTACACAATTACTACATTACTACACTATTACTACACTACGACTACTATTACTGCATTACTACACAATTACTACATTACTACACTATTACTACACTATTACTACATTACTACACTATCCCTACATTACTACACTATCACTACATTACTACAACTGTTACTACATTACCACACTATTACTACACTACTACACTATTACTACACCACTACAACTATTCCTACATTACTACAACTATTACTACATTACTACAACCGTTACTACATTACTACACTATTACTACACTATTACTACATTACTGCACTATTACTACACTACTACAACTATTACTACATTACTACACTATTACTACATTATTACTACACTATTACTACATTACTGCACTACTACTACACTACTACACTATTACTACAGTGCTGCACTATTACTACACTACTACACTATTACTACAGTACTACACTATTACTACACTACTACACTATTACTACATTACTACACTATTACTACACTACTACAACTATTACTACATTACTACACTATTACTACATTATTACTACACTATTACTACATTACTACACTATTAATACACTACTACAACTATTGCTACATTACTACACCATTACTACACTACTACAACTATTACTGCATTACTACACTATCACCACATTACTACAACTATTACTACATTACTACACTATTACTACACTACTACAACTATTACTACATTACTACAACTATTACTACAACTGACGGACTCATTTGTTATCTTCACAGTGGCTCACTAACATAGTTCTCTCTCACACACACACACACAAACACATGCACACACACACACACACACACACACACACACACACACACACACACACATCTGTTAGAGGTGTTGTTTGTCTGTCTCTTGATTTTTAAGACAAAATGTGAATCTACTTTACTAAGTCAGTTACACATAATATGCTCATTTAATAACAACATGTAAAGAATGGAAAACATCGTTTATGTAAAAATTCCCTGTCCTAATGATGTCATCCAATTACAATACTCAGCACTGGACAAACATTAGTCTACAGACTGCACAAATAGATAGATGGATACATAGATAGATAGATAGACAGATAGACAGACAGATAGATAGATAGATAGACAGACAGACAGACAGACAGATAGACAGATAGATAGATGGATAGATAGATAGACAGATAGATAGATAGATAGATAGATAGATAGACAGACAGACAGACAGACAGACAGACAGATAGATAGATAGATAGATAGATAGATAGATAGACAGACAGACAGGCAGATGAAGTGTCAAGAGAGGATGTCGGATATATCACTGTACAGAGTAATGAATGTTTACGAGTAACAGAAATCATAAACAAACAAACAAACAAACAAACAAGCTCCTGAATCAGTGGTTCAGAAAGAGGGACTTTGATCAGATGAAGGATATGATGAGCTGACATTTAGAGAGCTGTAGACTTTATAGATGAAGAGTATGATGAGCTGACATTTAGAGAGCTGTAGACTTTATAGATGAAGAGTATGTTGAGCTGACATTTAGAGAGCTGTAGACTTTATAAATGAAGGGTATGTTGAGCAGACATTTAGAGAGCTGTAGACTTATAGATGAAGAGTATGTTGAGCTGACATTTAGAGAGCTGTAGACTTTATAGATGAAGAGTATGATGAGCTGACATTTAGAGAGCTGTAGACTTTATAGATGAAGAGTATGTTGAGCTGACATTTAGAGAGCTGTAGACTTTATAAATGAAGGGTATGTTGAGCAGACATTTAGAGAGCTGTAGACTTATAGATGAAGAGTATGTTGAGCTGACATTTAGAGAGCTGTAGACTTATAGATGAAGAGTATGTTGAGCAGACATTTAGAGAACTGTAGACTTACAGATGAAGAGTATGATGAGCTGACATTTAGAGAGCTGTAGACTTTATAGATGAAGAGTATGTTGAGCTGACATTTAGAGAGCTGTAGACTTACAGATGAAGAGTATGTTGAGCTGACATTTAGAGAGCTGTAGACTTTATAGATGAAGAGTATGATGAGCTGACATTTAGAGAGCTGTAGACTTTATAGATGAAGAGTATGATGAGCTGACATTTAGAGAGCTGTAGACTTTATAGATGAAGAGTATGTTGAGCTGACATTTAGAGAGCTGTAGACTTATAGATGAAGAGTATGATGAGCTGACATTTAGAGAGCTGTAGACTTTATAGATGAAGGGTATGATGAGCTGACATTTAGACAGCTGTAGACTTTATAGATGAAGAGTATGATGAGCTGACATTTAGAGAGCTGTAGACTTTATAGATGAAGAGTATGATGAGCTGACATTTAGAGAGCTGTAGACTTACAGATGAAGAGTATGTTGAGCTGACATTTAGAGAGCTGTAGACTTATAGATGAAGAGTATGATGAGCTGACATTTAGAGAGCTGTAGACTTTATAGATGAAGAGTATGATGAGCTGACATTTAGAGAGCTGTAGACTTTATAGATGAAGGGTATGATGAGCTGACATTTAGACAGCTGTAGACTTTATAGATGAAGAGTATGATGAGCTGACATTTAGAGAGCTGTAGACTTTATAGATGAAGAGTATGATGAGCTGACATTTAGAGAGCTGTAGACTTTATAGATGAAGAGTATGATGAGCTGACATTTAGAGAGCTGTAGACTTTATAGATGAAGGGTATGTTGAGCAGACATTTAGAGAGCTGTAGACTTTATAGATGAAGAGTATGATGAGCTGACATTTAGAGAGCTGTAGACTTTATAGATGAAGAGTATGATGAGCTGACATTTAGAGAGCTGTAGACTTTATAGATGAAGAGTATGATGAGCTGACATTTAGAGAGCTGTAGACTTATAGATGAAGAGTATGTTGAGCTGACATTTAGAGAGCTGTAGACTTATAGATGAAGAGTATGATGAGCTGACATTTAGAGAGCTGTAGACTTTATAGATGAAGAGTATGATGAGCTGACATTTAGAGAGCTGTAGACTTTATAGATGAAGGGTATGTTGAGCAGACATTTAGAGAGCTGTAGACTTTATAGATGAAGAGTATGATGAGCTGACATTTAGAGAGCTGTAGACTTTATAGATGAAGAGTATGATGAGCTGACATTTAGAGAGCTGTAGACTTTATAGATGAAGAGTATGATGAGCTGACATTTAGAGAGCTGTAGACTTTATAGATGAAGAGTATGATGAGCTGACATTTAGAGAGCTGTAGACTTTATAGATGAAGAGTATGATGAGCTGACATTTAGAGAGCTGTAGACTTTATAGATGAAGAGTATGTTGAGCTGACATTTAGAGAGCTGTAGACTTATAGATGAAGAGTATGATGAGCTGACATTTAGAGAGCTGTAGACTTATAGATGAAGAGTATGATGAGCTGACATTTAGAGAGCTGTAGACTTACAGATGAAGAGTATGTTGAGCTGACATTTAGAGAGCTGTAGACTTTATAGATGAAGAGTATGATGAGCTGACATTTAGAGAGCTGTAGACTTTATAGATGAAGGGTATGATGAGCTGACATTTAGAGAGCTGTAGACTTATAGATGAAGAGTATGATGAGCTGACATTTAGAGAGCTGTAGACTTTATAGATGAAGAGTATGTTGAGCTGACATTTAGAGAGCTGTAGACTTTATAGATGAAGAGTATGATGAGCTGACATTTAGAGAGCTGTAGACTTTATAGATGAAGAGTATGATGAGCTGACATTTAGAGAGCTGTAGACTTTATAGATGAAGAGTATGATGAGCTGACATTTAGAGAGCTGTAGACTTTATAGATGAAGAGTATGTTGAGCTGACATTTAGAGAGCTGTAGACTTTATAGATGAAGAGTATGATGAGCTGACATTTAGAGAGCTGTAGACTTTATAGATGAAGAGTATGATGAGCTGACATTTAGAGAGCTGTAGACTTTATAGATGAAGAGTATGTTGAGCTGACATTTAGAGAGCTGTAGACTTATAGATGAAGAGTATGATGAGCTGACATTTAGAGAGCTGTAGACTTTATAGATGAAGAGTATGATGAGCTGACATTTAGAGAGCTGTAGACTTTATAGATGAAGAGTATGATGAGCTGACATTTAGAGAGCTGTAGACTTTATAGATGAAGAGTATGATGAGCTGACATTTAGAGAGCTGTAGACTTTATAGATGAAGAGTATGATGAGCTGACATTTAGAGAGCTGTAGACTTTATAGATGTAGGGTATGATGAGCTGACATTTAGAGAGCTGTAGACTTTATAGATGAAGAGTATGATGAGCTGACATTTAGAGAGCTGTAGACTTTATAGATGAAGAGTATGATGAGCTGACATTTAGAGAGCTGTAGACTTATAGATGAAGAGTATGATGAGCTGACATTTAGAGAGCTGTAGACTTATAGATGAAGAGTATGTTGAGCTGACATTTAGAGAGCTGTAGACTTATAGATGAAGAGTATGTTGAGCTGACATTTAGAGAGCTGTAGACTTTATAGATGAAGAGTATGATGAGCTGACATTTAGAGAGCTGTAGACTTTATAGATGAAGAGTATGATGAGCTGACATTTAGAGAGCTGTAGACTTTATAGATGAAGAGTATGATGAGCTGACATTTAGAGAGCTGTAGACTTTATAGATGAAGAGTATGATGAGCTGACATTTAGAGAGCTGTAGACTTTATAGATGAAGAGTATGATGAGCTGACATTTAGAGAGCTGTAGACTTTATAGATGAAGAGTATGATGAGCTGACATTTAGAGAGCTGTAGAATTATAGATGAAGAGTATGTTGAGCTGACATTTAGAGAGCTGTAGACTTATAGATGAAAAGTATGTTGAGCAGACATTTAGAGAGCTGTAGACTTTATAGATGAAGGATATGTTGAGCTGACATTTAGAGAGCTGTAGACTTATAGATGAAGAGTATGTTGAGCAGACATTTAGAGAGCTGTAGACTTACAGATGAAGAGTATGATGAGCTGACATTTAGAGAGCTGTAGACTTTATAGATGAAGAGTATGTTGAGCTGACATTTAGAGAGCTGTAGACTTACAGATGAAGAGTATGTTGAGCTGACATTTAGAGAGCTGTAGACTTTATAGATGAAGAGTATGTTGAGCTGACATTTAGAGAGCTGTAGACTTTATAGATGAAGGGTATGTTGAGCTGACATTTAGAGAGCTGTAGACTTTATAGATGAAGAGTATGATGAGCTGACATTTAGAGAGCTGTAGACTTTATAGATGAAGGATATGTTGAGCTGACATTTAGAGAGCTGTAGACTTACAGATGAAGAGTACGATGAGCTGACATTTAGAGAGCTGTAGACTTTATAGATGAAGAGTATGTTGAGCTGACATTTAGAGAGCTGTAGACTTTATAGATGAAGAGTATGTTGAGCTGACATTGAGAGAGCTGTAGACTTTATAGATGAAGAGTATGTTGAGCTGACATTTAGAGAGCTGTAGACTTTATAGATGAAGAGTATGTTGAGCTGACATTGAGAGAGCTGTAGACTTTATAGATGAAGAGTATGTTGAGCAGACATTTAAAGAGCTGTAGACTTTATAGATGAAGGATATGTTGAGCAGACATTTAGAGAGCTGTAGACTTATAGATGAAGAGTATGATGAGCTGACATTTAGAGAGCTGTAGACTTACAGATGAAGAGTATGATGAGCTGACATTTAGAGAGCTGTAGACTTTATAGATGAAGAGTATGTTGAGCTGACATTTAGAGAGCTGTAGACTTACAGATGAAGAGTATGTTGAGCAGACATTTAGAGAGCTGTAGACTTACAGATGAAGAGTATGTTGAGCAGACATTTAGAGAGCTGTAGACTTACAGATGAAGGATATGTTGAGCTGACATTTAGAGAGCTGTAGACTTACAGATGAAGGATATGTTGAGCTGACATTTAGAGAGCTGTAGACTTTATAGATGAAGGATATGTTGAGCTGACATTTAGAGAGCTGTAGACTTACAGATGAAGAGTATGATGAGCTGACATTTAGAGAGCTGTAGACTTTATAGATGAAGAGTATGATGAGCTGACATTTAGAGAGCTGTAGACTTTATAGATGAAGAGTATGATGAGCTGACATTTAGAGAGCTGTAGACTTTATAGATGAAGAGTATGATGAGCTGACATTTAGAGAGCTGTAGAATTATAGATGAAGAGTATGTTGAGCTGACATTTAGAGAGCTGTAGACTTATAGATGAAAAGTATGTTGAGCAGACATTTAGAGAGCTGTAGACTTTATAGATGAAGGATATGTTGAGCTGACATTTAGAGAGCTGTAGACTTATAGATGAAGAGTATGTTGAGCAGACATTTAGAGAGCTGTAGACTTACAGATGAAGAGTATGATGAGCTGACATTTAGAGAGCTGTAGACTTTATAGATGAAGAGTATGTTGAGCTGACATTTAGAGAGCTGTAGACTTACAGATGAAGAGTATGTTGAGCTGACATTTAGAGAGCTGTAGACTTTATAGATGAAGAGTATGTTGAGCTGACATTTAGAGAGCTGTAGACTTTATAGATGAAGGGTATGTTGAGCTGACATTTAGAGAGCTGTAGACTTTATAGATGAAGAGTATGATGAGCTGACATTTAGAGAGCTGTAGACTTTATAGATGAAGGATATGTTGAGCTGACATTTAGAGAGCTGTAGACTTACAGATGAAGAGTATGATGAGCTGACATTTAGAGAGCTGTAGACTTTATAGATGAAGAGTATGTTGAGCTGACATTTAGAGAGCTGTAGACTTTATAGATGAAGAGTATGTTGAGCTGACATTGAGAGAGCTGTAGACTTTATAGATGAAGAGTATGTTGAGCTGACATTTAGAGAGCTGTAGACTTTATAGATGAAGAGTATGTTGAGCTGACATTGAGAGAGCTGTAGACTTTATAGATGAAGAGTATGTTGAGCAGACATTTAAAGAGCTGTAGACTTTATAGATGAAGGATATGTTGAGCAGACATTTAGAGAGCTGTAGACTTATAGATGAAGAGTATGATGAGCTGACATTTAGAGAGCTGTAGACTTACAGATGAAGAGTATGATGAGCTGACATTTAGAGAGCTGTAGACTTTATAGATGAAGAGTATGTTGAGCTGACATTTAGAGAGCTGTAGACTTACAGATGAAGAGTATGTTGAGCAGACATTTAGAGAGCTGTAGACTTACAGATGAAGAGTATGTTGAGCAGACATTTAGAGAGCTGTAGACTTACAGATGAAGGATATGTTGAGCTGACATTTAGAGAGCTGTAGACTTTATAGATGAAGGATATGTTGAGCTGACATTTAGAGAGCTGTAGACTTACAGATGAAGAGTATGATGAGCTGACATTTAGAGAGCTGTAGACTTATAGATGAAGAGTATGATGAGCTGACATTTAGAGAGCTGTAGACTTTATAGATGAAGAGTATGATGAGCTGACATTTAGAGAGCTGTAGACTTTATAGATGAAGAGTATGATGAGCAGACATTTAGAGAGCTGTAGACTTTATAGATGAAGGGTATGATGAGCAGACATTTAGAGAGCTGTAGACTTTATAGATGAAGGATATGTTGAGCTGACATTTAGAGAGCTGTAGACTTATAGATGAAGAGTATGTTGAGCTGACATTTAGAGAGCTGTAGACTTATAGATGAAGGATATGTTGAGCTGACATTTAGAGAGCTGTAGACTTATAGATGAAGAGTATGTTGAGCTGACATTTAGAGAGCTGTAGACTTTATAGATGAAGAGTATGTTGAGCTGACATTTAGAGAGCTGTAGACTTATAGGTGAAGAGTATGTTGAGCTGACATTTAGAGAGCTGTAGACTTATAGATGAAGAGTATGTTGAGCTGACATTTAGAGAGCTGTAGACTTTATAGATGAAGGATATGTTGAGCTGACATTTAGAGAGCTGTAGACTTTATAGATGAAGGATATGTTGAGCTGACATTTAGAGAGCTGTAGACTTTATAGATGAAGAGTATGTTGAGCTGATATTTAGAGAGCTGTAGACTTACAGATGAAGAGTATGTTGAGCAGACATTTAGAGAGCTGTAGACTTACAGATGAAGGATATGTTGAGCTGACATTTAGAGAGCTGTAGACTTTATAGATGAAGAGTATGTTGAGCTGACATTTAGAGAGCTGTAGACTTATAGATGAAGAGTATGTTGAGCTGACATTTAGAGAGCTGTAGACTTTATAGATGAAGGATATGTTGAGCTGACATTTAGAGAGCTGTAGACTTTATAGATGAAGGATATATTCAGCTGACATTTAGAGAGCTGTAGACTTTATAGATGAAGAGTATGTTGAGCTGACATTTAGAGAGCTGTAGACTTATAGATGAAGAGTATGATGAGCTGACATTTAGAGAGCTGTAGACTTACAGATGAAGGGTATGATGAGCTGACATTTAGAGAGCTGTAGACTTTATAGATGAAGGGTATGTTGAGCTGACATTTAGAGAGCTGTAGACTTATAGATGAAGGATATGTTGAGCTGACATTTAGAGAGCTGTAGACTTATAGATGAAGAGTATGTTGAGCTGACATTTAGAGAGCTGTAGACCTATAGATGAAGGATATGTTGAGCAGACATTTAGAGAGCTGTAGCCTTTATAGATGTTCATAAATTGATGTTCATAAATTGATGAGGAGCAGATGGAGGAACAGGGAGAGACCCCCGCTTAGCATTTAGAATTGTTTGGAAGTTTAGCATACAAACACTGACCTGTGGAAGAATGTGACTGACCTTCCACTTCATGAAAATATATTGCTGAATAAAAACACTGCTACAGTTTCATTCACAACAACATCAGTTTGATTCAGCTGTACTTCTTATAGCAAAGGTGTAGGGAGAATTTCTTTTCATATATTGCTAAACATATGAGCATGAGTTGGCAGGACAACTATTCACAGATAGCTCACATGATCACACACTCACATAATGACATACTCACATAATGACATACTCACATAATCACATACTCACATGATCACACACTCACATAATGACATACTCACATAATCACACTCACATAATCACATACTCACATGATCCCATACTCACATAATCACATACTCACATACTCACAGGATCATATAATCACATAATCATATACTCACATTCTCACATAATCACATGATCACATACTCACATAATCATATACTCTCATACTCACATAATCACATTCTCACATGATCACATACTCACATAATCACATAATCATATACTCACATGATCGCATACTCACATAATCACATACTCACATGATCACATACTCACATAATCATATACTCACATTCTCACATAATCACATGATCACATACTCACATAATCATATACTCTCATACTCACATTCTCACATAATCACATGATCACATACTCACATAATCATATACTCTCATACTCATATAATCACATACTCACATAATCACATAATCACATACTCACATTCTCACATAATCACATGATCACATACTCACATAATCATATACTCTCATACTCATATAATCACATACTCACATAATCACATAATCACATACTCACATGATCACATACTCACATGATCACATACTCACATGATCACATACTCACATGATCACATACTCACATAATCACATTCTCACATGATCACATAATCACACACTCACACACAGAAATAAAGAACAGATCAGGGGGATTTCTTACATTAAATGTGTGTGTGTGTGTGTGTCTGTGTGTGATTTCTCTCTCTCTTGGGTCTCTTAGGGAACTATGGCGAGAGTGGCATGGAGGCGTTTAAGGAGATGGCGGCGAAAGAGGGCATCTGCATTGCTCACTCTGATAAGATCTGGAGTAACGCTGGAGAGCAGAACTTTGACCGCCTGCTTTTGAAGCTGCGCATCCATCTGCCTAAGGCTCGTGTGGTTGCCTGCTTCTGCGAGGGCATGACGGTGCGTGGGATCCTCATGGCCATGAGGCGACAGAACCTGGTGGGAGAGTTCCTATTGGTGGGCAGGTCAGTGAGAGACATGTCACATGAATGGAAAGGAAGAAGGACTTTATTATCGTCATTCTTGCCATAGCCATCATCATCATCATCATCATCATTACGCTCACAGGGCCACCATCAGCATCTTCATCATAATCATCATCATCATCATAATCATCAAGAATAACACCGACTTCATCATCATCATCATCATCATCAAGAACAACATCATCATCATCATCATCATCATCATCATTACGCTCACAGGGCCACCATCAGCATCTTCATCATAATCATCATCATCATCATAATCATCAAGAATAACATCGACTTCATCATCATCATCATCATCATCAAGAACAACATCATCATCATCATCATCATCATCATCATCATTACGCTCACAGGGCCACCATCAGCATCTTCATCATAATCATCATCATCATCATCATAATCATCAAGAATAACATCGACTTCATCATCATCATCATCATCATCATTACGCTCACAGGGCCACCATCAGCATCATCATCATAATCATCATCATCATCATCATCATCAACTTCTTCATCATCACTGTCATCATGTAATCAGAGAGTGTTAGTGTTGGGGTCATACAGTGTCAGGGTTACACACACACACACACACACACACACACACACACACACTTCCCCCCCTTTTTTTAAATGAAAAATTACTCTTCCTCAGCCCCCTGAGATAGAGCAGCAGAACATAAAAATGGTTTGTTATCTTGTTATCTGTTTGGTTATCTTAAAGTGCATGTACTGCAACATGTGGTTCTCTAAAAGCACATATACTGGGATTGTCAATGTGTAGGACACTTCAGCAATCTGTGGGGTGTGGTGGGGATGACTTTAATGTGTTGTTGGTTTTTTACTAATGACAAATGTACTATCAGCAGTTAATATCGAAAACTGTGATGATTAGTGGTCAGTATCGAAAAGCGTGATGTTTAGTGGTTAGTACTGATGACTGTGATGATTAGTGGTTAGTACTGATGACTGTGATGATTAGTGGTTATTAGTGATGACTGTGATGATTAGTGGTTAGTACTGATGACTGTGATGATTAGTGGTTAGTACTGAGGACTGTGATGATTAGTGGTTAGTACTGATGACTGTGATGATTAGTGATTATTAGTGATGACTGTGATGATTAGTGGTTAGTACTGATGACTGTGATGATTAGTGATTATTAGTGATGACTGTGATGTTTAGTGGTTAGTACTGATGACTGTGATGTTTAGTGGTTAGTACTGATGACTGTGATGATTAGTGGTTAGTACTGAGGACTGTGATGATTAGTGGTTAGTACTGATGACTGTGATGTTTAGTGATTATTAGTGATGACTGTGATGTTTAGTGGTTATTAGTGATGACTGGGATGATTAGTGGTTATTACTGATGACTGTGATGTTTAGTGATTATTAGTGATGACTGTGATGATTAGTGGTTAGTACTGATGACTGTGATGTTTAGTGGTTAGTACTGATGACTGTGATGATTAGTGGTTAGTACTGATGACTGTGATGATCAGTGGTCAGTACTGATGACTGTGATGATTAGTGGTCAGTACTGATGACTGTGATGATTAGTGGTCAGTACTGATGACTGTGATGATTAGTGGTTAGTACTGATGACTGTGATGATTAGTGGTTAGTACTGATGACTGTGATGATTAGTGGTTAGTACTGATGACTGTGATGATTAGTGGTCAGTACTGATGACTGTGATGATTAGTGGTCAGTACTGATGACTGTGATGATTAGTGGTTAGTACTGATGACTGTGATGATTAGTGGTTATTAGTGATGACTGTGATGATTAGTGGTCAGTACTGATGACTGTGATGATTAGTGGTTAGTACTGATGACTGTGATGATTAGTGGTCAGTACTGATGACTGTGATGATTAGTGGTTAGTACTGATGACTGTGATGATTAGTGGTTATTAGTGATGACTGTGATGATTAGTGGTTAGTACTGATGACTGTGATGATTAGTGGTTAGTACTGATGACTGTGATGATTAGTGGTTAGTACTGAGGACTGTGATGATTAGTGGTTAGTACTGATGACTGTGATGTTTAGTGATTATTAGTGATGACTATGATGTTTAGTGGTTATTAGTGATGACTGTGATAATTAGTGGTTAGTACTGATGACTGTGATGTTTAGTGATTATTAGTGATGACTGTGATGATTAGTGGTTAGTACTGAGGACTGTGATGATTAGTGGTTAGTACTGATGACTGTGATGTTTAGTGATTATTAGTGATGACTGTGATGTTTAGTGGTTGTTAGTGATGACTGGGATGATTAGTGGTTATTACTGATGACTGTGATGTTTAGTGATTATTAGTGATGACTGTGATGATTAGTGGTTAGTACTGAGGACTGTGATGTTTAGTGGTTAGTACTGATGACTGTGATGATTAGTGGTTAGTACTGATGACTGTGATGATCAGTGGTCAGTACTGATGACTGTGATGATTAGTGGTCAGTACTGATGACTGTGACGATTAGTGGTCAGTACTGATGACTGTGATGATTAGTGGTTAGTACTGATGACTGTGATGATTAGTGGTTATTACTGATGACTGTGATGTTTAGTGATTATTAGTGATGACTGTGATGATTAGTGGTTATTAGTGATGACTGTGATAATTAGTGGTTAGTACTGATGACTGTGATGTTTAGTGATTATTAGTGATGACTGTGATGATTAGTGGTTAGTACTGATGACTGTGATGATTAGTGGTTAGTACTGATGACTGTGATGATTAGTGGTTAGTAGTGAGGACTCGGATGATTATTCTTTTCTAAGGGTTGAGTTGTGATGTTTGGTCCTTAGCTGGGTTAATTGTTTGTGGACCCTCTGTTTTCTGTCTGACCAGGTGTAAATATTATCTCCTAATCCTTGCCTATTATTTGCTCTATATTTGTATCATGTACATGCACACACACACACACACAGTCCAGCCACATATAACTTATGATTAAATTATGATTACTTATATTAATTACTTATATTAATAACACTAATTCTTTCTTTTATTCATTCTGTGGAAAACCAGGAAAATTGGAGAATTAGGATGCTGTGGGGGTCAGCACACTATCTCTTTTCTCTTCCTCTTGGAACTCCACCCTTAGGCTCTCTCTAATGTAATTAAATTAACAGCAAAATTCACTACAGAAAGACCTGATTGACCAATCTAGAATGAGTGTGAGAGAGAGAGAGAGAGAGAGAGAGAGAGAGAGAGAGAGAGAGATGCGGTGGAGGTATGGGGGTACAGATGAAACACTGAGGGAGAATAAGAGGTCAAGAATGGAAGATAGAGATATGGGGGGGGGGGGGTAAAGAGACAAGAAACAAAGAATAATTATTATCTTATTTGTCTTGTCATAAGTATTTACTTAGTTACCCCAGTAATGTTTCATGCAACTGTAGGTGTTGTATTAAGAAGAACAGGATGATTTAAATGTGATTTCAATTTAACATCACCATTACACGGGCACCTGTAGCTATATGGCTGTATGCACAGTGTGTACCATGAGATTCCCGATTTGTGAGTGGGGAATGACATGGTGACCACCTCTGAGTGTTTACTGATATTCACAGATCATGTGAAAGTTCACTTCATATTTCTCCTCCGGCTAAACGGTCTTCAATTAGTCTATGTGATCAATGTCGGGTCTGTTGCCGTCGCTACCATAGAAACAGCCGTAAAGGAGGTTGGTGTCATGAAACCTTTGCCTCTTGTTGTGCAAATACACACGTAAGGGAAATCTGACTGAATAGCTGGTGCGTAGAATCTTAAATTTGATCTTTTCAAATGTGGCGCTTTCCCCCCAAATGATCACCAATGACAGTCCTATGCCGGCTAGTTCATGTTAGAACTAAGAGCACGGCAGAGCTCTACCCCAACGTGCGCTGTGCGCCGAAAGCCCTGCTAACTATGCCAGTGTCAACGGCCTCTGCCGAGCGCTCGTTTACGACTCTGAGGCGTTTAAAGACGTATTTACTCAACACGATGACAGACGGCAGACTCACTGGACTTGCCCTTAGGAACATTCATCCTGAAATGAAAATAGACTGTGAGGAAGTGCTCAAACAATTTGATGTGACCAGGAGAAGGAGAGTAAACTTCAGATAGGTGGGCAAGATTTAATTATTCATTAATCAGTCAGTGGCATTTCTCTCTCAGCTCTCTCTCAATGTGTGTGTGTGCGTGTGTGTTTGTGTGTGTGTGTATGTGTCTGTGTACGTGCGTGCATGTGTGTGCAAGTGCACTTTTGTGGTCAGGTTTCTGTGCGTACCCTAAGATGAAATCCTGCAGGTGCCCCTGCACCATTATATGGTACAACTATACTGTATTCCATAAGTTAGTGTTTTACAGGGATGTGTCAACAGGAAGTTAGTGTTTTACAGGCATGTGTCAACAGTAAATTAGTGTTTTACAGGGAAAAGTCAACAGTAAGTTAGTGTTTTACCGGGACAAGTCAACCGTAAGCTAGTGTTTTACAGGCATGTGTCAACAGTAAATTAGTGTTTTACAGGGGCATGACAACAGTAAGTTAGCGTTTTACAGGTATAAGTCAACAGTAAGTTAGCACTTTACAGGGGTAAGTCAACAGTAAGTTAGCACTTTACAGGGGTAAGTCAACAGTAAGTTAGCATTTTACAGGGGTAAATCAACAGTAAGTTAGCATTTTACAGGGGTAAGTCAACAGTAAGTTAGCACTTTACAGGGGTAAGTCAACAGGAAGTTAGCACTTTACAGGGGTAAGTCAACAGTAAGTTAGCGTTTTACAGGTATAAGTCAACAGTAAGTTAGCATTTTACAGGGGTAAATCAACAGTAAGTTAGCATTTTACAGGGGTAAGTCAACAGTAAGTTAGCACTTTACAGGGGTAAGTCAACAGTAAGTTAGCATTTTACAGGGGTAAATCAACAGTAAGTTAGCATTTTACAGGTATAAGTCAACAGTAAGTTAGCACTTTACAGGGGTAAGTCAACAGTAAGTTAGCGTTTTACAGGTATAAGTCAACAGTAAGTTAGCACTTTACAGGGGTAAGTCAACAGTAAGTTAGCGTTTTACAGGTATAAGTCAACAGTAAGTTAGCACTTTACAGGGGTAAGTCAACAGTAAGTTAGCACTTTACAGGGGTAAGTCAACAGTAAGTTAGCACTTTACAGGGGTAAGTCAACAGTAAGTTAGCATTTTACAGGGGTAAATCAACAGTAAGTTAGCACTTTACAGGTATAAGTCAACAGTAAGTTAGTATTTTACAGGGGTAAGTCAACAGTAGTTCAATTAAGGTAACGGGAGGGAGAGGGACAAGAAGAGGTAAATAGGTCAGACGGTCACTGAGGGGCTGTAACTAAAGATCATGTTGGTAGGTCTTTGTTAAGCTGTGTGTATATGTGTGTGTTTGGATGTGTGTGTGTGTGTGTGTGTGTCTGTGATAACTGCTCATTCAGCATGTTTGTCAAACACATACAAACATACTTATATATACAAACCCTACCTACATACAAACCTGTACAGACATACCCATACATACAAACCTATACAGACATACAAACCTACAGACAGACATACTTACACATATAAACCCTACCTACGTACAAACCTATACAGACATACTTACACATACAAACCCTACCCACATACAGACCTGTACAGACATACAAACCTATGCAGACATACCCATACACAGTAGGCAATTTCTAGGAGGATTAGGGGGGATGCCATCCCCCTTGTTAGCAAAATGACCAAAATGCATCCCCCTTGTTAACCTGCAATCCCCCTATATACTCTATGGAATAGTGTCAGTGGCCATCGGGGCCATCTCCCCCATTGGCCATTGGGCCATCACCTACTGCCCATATGTACAAACCCTACCTACATACAGATCTATACAGACATACCTATACATACAAACCCTACAAACACATATCACTCTATTATCATTATACTGTACACACATCACTCTATTATCATTATACTGTACACACATCACTCTATCACCATTATACTGTACACATATCACTCTATTATCATTATACTGTACACATATCACTCTATCACCATTATACTGTACACACATCACTCTATTATCATTATACTGTACACATATCACTTTATCACCATTATACTGTACACACATCACTCTATTATCATTATACTGTACACACATCACTCTATTATCATTATACTGTACACATATCACTCTATTATCATTATACTGTACACACATCACTCTATCACCATTATACTGTACACATATCACTCTATCACCATTATTTCAAGAGTTTTATTGTCATGTGCACAGCAAAACAGGCAGTTACACTGTACAATGAAATTCTTGCTTTGCTCATCCTCCGTTACCAGACGAGTGTGAATAGACAATATATAAATAAGTAGAAAAAAAAATCTTATATGGAGCCGATATAAATAGCAGAGGAAACTTATATAAAAAAGAGAAGTGAGGTAGATGAATGTGCAATGTCGCAGTACATGCGCAGTATGTGCAAGGGGGCAGAGAGCAGCAGTCATAAAGTGCATTGTGCAATATTACATGATGACAGTGGTGGGACAGCAGCACTAACAGCTGTCTTGTGTCTGCAGAGTTTAGTGTTCGTTACGTAGTGTGTGTTTCCAGTCAGTGGCCCACCAGTCAAAGAGGTTGGAAGGGGGCATGTGTGAAAGAATCATTCACAAGCCTGATTGCCTGTGGATAGAAGCTGTTTGTCAATCTTGATGTTCTGGACTTCACACTTCTATAGCGCTTGCCTGATGGTAGAAGTGTGAAGAGGTTATGTTGGGGGTGTGTATTGTCCCTGATGATGTTGTGGGCCCTCTTGATGACCCTGGTGTTGTAGGTGTCCTGCAGCAGGGGGAAGGCTGCTCCTGAGATGGACTGAGCAGATTTAATCACACGCTGGAGCGCCTTCCTGTCCTGAGCAGTGCAGTTTCCATACCAGACTGTGATGGAGCTGGTAAGGACGCTCTCGATCGTACTCCTGTAGAAGTTGCTGAGAATTTTGGCTGGCATGCCAAATTTCCTCAGCCTTCTCAGGAAGTACAGTCGTTGTTGGGACTTCCTGATGATGTGCTGCGTGTTGTGAGACTAGGTGAGATCCTCACTGATGTGAATGCCGAGGAATTTGAAGGTTTTCACCCTCTCCACCTCAGTCTCACCTATGTGAAGCGGTGTGTGCAGCTCCCCTCGCCTCCTCTGGTCAACAATCATTTCCATGGTCTTGTCTGCATTAAGGGAGAGATTGTTGTTATGACACCAGGCCACCAGATCTGCAACCTCCCTCCTGTACACTGTCTCGTCCCCTCCAGTGATCAGTCCAATGACTGCTGTGTCATCAGCAAACTTGATCATGCTGGTGTTGTTCTGGGAGGCCACGCAGTCGTGCGTGAAGAGAGTATACAGCAGGGGGCTCAGCACGCAGCCCTGGGGGTCCCAGTGCTTACAGTTCTTGTTCTTGACGTGCGGTTGCCAACTCTGACTGACTGGGGTCTGTCCGTTAGGAAGTTCAGTACCCAGTTGCAGAGGGTGGGTGTCAGTCCCAGGGTGAGGAGCTTTTCAGAGAGTTTATGGGGGATGACCTATTGAATGCTGAGCTGTAGTCGATAAACAGCATTCTGACATACGTGTCCTTGCCCTCTAGGTGTGTGAGGGCTGTGTGTATGGCAGTGCTGACTGCATCATCAGTGGACCGGTTCCGTCGGTAAGCAAACTGTAGAGGGTCTAAAGTGTCTGGAATGATCTCCTGGATGTGAGTCATGACTATCCTTTCAAAGCACTTCATCACAATTGGAGTGAGTGCCACAGGGCGATAGTCATTCAGGCAGGTCACGGTGCTTTTCTTTGGGAGGGGCACAATGGTGGTGGACTTGAAGCAGGAAGGCACAGTGGCTTGCTGGAGGGACAGATTGAATATGTCTGCAAACACATCAGCCAGTTCTGCTGAGCAAACCCTGAGTGCACGCCCTGGGATGTTGTCTGGGCCAGCCGCCTTCCTTGGGTTTAATCTCCTCAGAGCCACACGCACATCTGCCGCTGACACAGTTAGTGATGAATTCTGTGTGTTCTCCGTGGCCAAGGCCTCTCTCTGTTGTTCCGTGTTGAGGGCCTCAAAGCGAGCGTAGAACTCATTCAGCTCATCTGGCAGTGTGGCGTGGCTGGTTGTGACCATCCTGCTCCTCTGCTGGTAGTCTGTGATGTGCTGCAGGCCCTGCCACATGCACCGGGAGTCTGCGGTGGTGTAGTATCCCTCCAGCTTCTGTCTGTATTGTCTCTTGGCCTCTCTGATAGATTTACGCAGGTCATATCTGGCCTTTTTGTACTCGTACTTTTGTACTGGAGCGAGCACGTAACATGGATCGGACTTCCCTGTTGATCCAAGGTTTCTGGTCGGGATATTTCCTGCAGTGTTTAGTGGGAACAATGTTCTCAATGCAGGTACTGATGTAGCCAGTTACCCCAGAAGCGTAGTCCTCTAGGTCAACAGTAGAGTCCTCTCTCAACGCAGCAGTTCTAAACACATCCCAGTTTGTACTGTCAAAGCAGTCCTGAAGCACCAGGTGAGTATCTTCATTCCACACTTTAACAGCTTTACTTACTGGTGGAGCTTGCTTGAGTAGTTGTCGGTAGGATGGGTAGAGGAACACGGTGATGTGGTCGGACTGTCCGAAGTGCGGCCGCGGTGCAGCCTTGTAGGCGCCCCTCACGTTGCTGTAGACTTGATCGAGAATGTTGCGCTCCCTCGTCGGAAAGTTCACGTGCTGATGGTACTTGGGGAGAACAGTCCTTAGGTTGCAGTGGTTGAAATCGCCAGCTACGATGAACACGGCGTCCAGGTGTGCAGTTTCTTGTTTGCTGATCGTGTCGTGCAGCGGCCCCAGCGCCAACGCGGAGTTTGCCCTCGGCGGTATGTAAACAGCCAGTACGAATACTGTGCTGAACTCCCTCGGCAGATAGAAGGGTCTACACTTCACCATCAGCAGTTCTATGTCAGTTGAACAGTGTTTTGTCTACAGTCTGTGCATCTGAACACCACCTGTTGTTCACGTAGATGCAGATACCACCGCCTCTGTTCTTTCCGGATGCCGTTGTACAGTCCCAACGGCAGACGGAGTGAGTTGGTAGCTGAATAGCCGAGTCTGGCGTGCTGTCCGAGAGCCAGGTTTCCGTGAGAATTAGAGCACAGCAATCTCTGATCTCCCGCTGGGTTGTAATCCTAGCTCGCCAGCTCATCCATCTTGTTTTCAAGGGAGCGGACATTAGCTAGAAGTAGGCTAGGTAGTGGCGGTCTTGTAGCTCTAGCCTTTAGCCTAGCATGTAGCCCGCTTCTCTTGCCACGCTTCTGCCTTGCCCGCTCTGCCCGTCGGCTGCACCGCTCACCCGAGGCCGGTGTGGCTGGGCCTTGCCGGTTGTAGCCATTGGAGTCCGAGCTCAGAAGAAATTCGAAGTCCGAGAGACTGAAGCTAAGTTCGTGTCGAACTTTGCCGATGTCCAGGAGTGTCTCTCTGCTGTATTTAACTTTTGTGAGAGTGGTCTGTACATTTAAGATAAGTACTAAGACTAAAATAAATAATAAATAACGTCGGTGTCGGGAGGATGACGCAAAGACGTCTGCCTCGGTGGGCGCCATCTTGATCAATATACTGTACACATATCACTCTATTATCATTATACTGTACACACATCACTCTATTATCATTATACTGTACACATATCACTCTATTATCATTATACTGTACACACATCACTCTATCACCATTATACTGTACACACACCACTCTATTATCATTATACTGTACACACATCACTCTATTATCATTATACTGTACACATATCACTCTATTATCATTATACTGTACACACATCACTCTATCACCATTATACTGTACACACACCACTCTATTATCATTATACTGTACACACATCACTCTATTATCATTATACTGTACACATATCACTCTATCACCATTATACTGTACACACATCACTCTATTATCATTATACTGTACACATATCACTCTATTATCATTATACTGTACACACATCACTCTATTATCATTATACTGTACACACATTACACTATCTCTATCTGTCTTCACCTCTACACACTGTGTATTATGCTGTGTGTCTCAGTATACATGATCTAAGCGCTAGATGCCATCTTGTGCTCAGCTGTTCTGGAATTTTATTTTCACACACACACACAGGCATGTACAAACACACACACACACACACACACACACACGCACACACGCACAAGGGTTTCTTCTAGGATTTCCTCTTGCCAGTCTAGTGTCAGGAAAAAATTCATTTTACCGGACAAATCTGAAACTTACTGGTCACATTTCAATAACAGTCTGTGTTACAAACGCAAATAGAATGTACACCTAGGTTGACAAAAGAATGACAACAACCTCAAATCAGTTTGACTATTTAATGAACAGTAATGATTAAGCAAAACGAACAGTAACGATTGAGCTAAACCTCAGCATAAAATCGCTAAAATGTAGGCTAAGTCGTTAAAATGTAGGCTATTACAAAACATCTGTAACCTGTAACATTTGTAGCCTGTTTAAGAAAAAAAGGTTAGACCTACATGGCATCAAATGTAGCCTATAGGCTACCAGGTATCATTTTATTTTCTCCAATTTTTGATTGTGGAAAAGCCCTGTGCTGCCAACTTGAAATCAAACGCTTCCGATGTGTCTTTGCAGCTTTCAATGCGCCTAAGCTGTGTCACTCTCGTAGGTTTGTATGAGCATTATTACTGGACATTTTCACCAGCAAGTTTTCCATTTAGCATTTTTTCAATAAATTCTACAAGGCAAAAACCGGTAATTACCGGCTAATGGAAGCCCTGACACAGACACACACGCGCACACACACACACACACACACACAGACACGTGCGACCGCACAGACACATGTACAAATACACACAGATAAACAAACACACACGCTCATGAGTCTAAACGGCACCAAACTTTTGTTATCTGTCAGTTTAAGTTTGCCTGCAGGGATCAGTAAAGTATAAGCCAAACCTTTTAAATACCACACGATAGTTAAGTTTCAAATATTTGTCCCATTTTTATCCTTGAGCTGAAATTAGGTTTTATCGCTCTCACTCCTCTCTTGCACGATGCAGGTCTGCCTGGTGGTTTCCATGGTAACAGACATTAGTACCACATTTGGAGGAATCATACTTCAGCAAAAGTACTAAAATGTCCCTTGTTTTTTTTTCTGTTCTTTTTTTGTTGTCTTGACCCATATCAGAGGTAATCCATGAGTAAATGTAAGACACAGAAGGAGAATGACCAAGATGCTACAATTATATTTACATTAACAATGAAGACAATAAGAAGCCAAGACTATGGGAAAACTGAGACAGAGATAAAAATGAACCCCTCTACAGAGAGAGAGAGAAAGAGAGGCAGGAGAGACAGAGAGAGAGAGAGAGAGAGAAAGAGAGGCAGGAGAGAGAGAAAGAGAGCAAAATATGGAGGTATTTTATGGTGTCATGAAACAGTATGATACATGTATGCCCCCCCCCCCCCCCCCCACACACACACACTCACTCTCACACTATACACATGTGCACACGCACGCACACACACACACACACTATACACATGCATACAAAACACACTACACACTATATACATGCACACGCACACACACACACACACACACACACACACACACACACACATGCACTATACACATATGCACGTGCGCGCACACACACACACACACACACACACACACTCACATATGTTCATGCAAACACACTATATATATGCGCACACACACACACATAGACACACACATATATGTGCATGCAAACACACTATATATATGCACACACACACACACACACACACACACATCGTAATGGGGAAACGTTCAGATGTCTGTGTGTGACAGGCAAAGGGGGGATGATGCGTTTTCTCTCTTTCAATCCTGGGGAGGACATGTAAAACACAGAGCTGTCAGAGAGAGAATGTGAGAGAGTGATTCAGAGTGAGAGTGATTCAGAGTGAGAATGTGAGAGAGTGATTCAGAGTGAGAATGTGAGAGAGTGAGTCAGAGTGATAATTTGAGCGAGTGATTCAGAGAGAGAAAAGGAGAGAGTGATTCAGAGTGAGAATGTGAGAGAGTGATTCAGAGAGAGGAAATGAGAGAGTGATTCAGAGTGAGAATGTGAGAGAGTGAGTCAGAGTGAGAATGTGAGAGAATGATTCAGATAGAGAATGCGAGAGAGTGATTCAGAGTGAGAATGTGAGCAAGTGATTCAGAGAGAGAGAATGAGAGAGTGATTCAGAGTGAGAATGTGAGAAAAAGGAAAAAAGGGGGAGGCTGGAAAGAAAAGAGCAACCAGATATGGACGGATATGGACAGATATGGAGAGATATGGAGAGATATGGACAGATATGGAGAGATATAGAGAGATATGGAGAGGTATGGAGAGGTATGGAGAGATATGGAGAGGTATTGAGAGATATGGAGAGGTATGGAGAGATATGGACAGATATGGAGAGGTATGGAGAGATATGGAGAGATATGGACGGATATGGAGAGATATGGACAGATAAGGAGAGATATGGAGAGATATAAATGGTGAATGTGATGGATGGGTAGATGGATGGATGGATAAAGAGAAGGCTGAGAGTTTTTGACTTGTTTTATTTATTTTAAGATTTATTTTACCGTGCTAACATATATGAGATTAAAGGAGAATCTGTGAGATTTCATTGATAGTTTTACAAGCCTCAGTATGAGTGGACAATGAGTGAAAAATACAGAAATACGAGTAAAAAAAGGCTTTTTGGGATGTTTCTTAATTGATTCTGTAAAGTGTCAGAGAGACGCATTGAGTCCCAAATAACGTAAATGTACATAAGTAATGTCAAACGTACAGAAATGCGACAGCTGTTTGTGTGTGGCATGGCTCTGGTGTGTTTGAACGGGAATCCTGGAACATGACTCATATATGTAGGGCAAACCTGTGAGATTATAGCCACTTCATGGCGGGAATGTCTCTCATCCTCTTACGGCACGGCAGCTTAAATGCAGAAGAGAGGCTGAGAGATGCTAGACCAAACGCGGTGCTTCACCCTCCCTCTCTCTTCATTGCTAGACCAAACGCGATGCTTCACTCTCCCTCTCTCCTCATTGCTAGACCAAACGCGGTGCTTCACCCTCTCTCCTCATTGCTAGACCAAACGCGGTGCTTCACCCTCCCTCTCTCCTCATTGCTAGACCAAACGCGATGCTTCACTCTCCCTCTCTCCTCATTGCTAGACCAAACGCGGTGCTTCACCCTCTCTCCTCATTGCTAGACCAAACGCGATGCTTCACTCTCCCTCTCTCCTCATTGCTAGACCAAACGCGGTGCTTCACCCTCTCTCCTCATTGCTAGACCAAACGCGATGCTTCACTCTCCCTCTCTCCTCATTGCTAGACCAAACGCGGTGCTTCACCCTCTCTCCTCATTGCTAGACCAAACGCGGTGCTTCACTCTCCCTCTCTCCTCATTGCTAGACCAAACGCGGTGCTTCACCCTCCCTCTCTCCTCATTGCTAGACCAAACGCGGTGCTTCACTCTCCCTCTCTCCTCATTGCTAGACCAAACGCTATGCTTCACTCTCCCTCTCTCCTCATTGCTAGACCAAACGCGGTGCTTCACCCTCCCTCTCTCCTCATTGCTAGACCAAACGCGGTGCTTCACTCTCCCTCTCTCCTCATTGCTAGACCAAACGCTATGCTTCACTCTCCCTCTCTCCTCATTGCTAGACCAAACGCGGTGCTTCACCCTCCCTCTCTCCTCATTGCTAGACCAAACGCGGTGCTTCACCCCCCCTCTCTCCTCATTGCTAGACCAAACGCGATGCTTCACTCTCCCTCTCTCCTCATTGCTAGACCAAACGCGGTGCTTCACCCTCTCTCCTCATTGCTAGACCAAATGCGGTGCTTCACCCTCTCTCCTCATTGCAAGACCAAACGCGGTGCTTCACCCTCCCTCTCTCCTCATTGCTAGACCAAACGCGGTGCTTCACCCCCCCCCCTCTCCTCAGCCTTAAGTGCACGGCTCTGCTCCCACAGATTTACATCAGTCGGCTACATGTTGATCGCTAAGCACCATGCCAAAATGCAAAACTTTCTCAGTGAGCTTTTTATGGAAATGAACCGGATTTTTTGTTTATTTGTTTGTTGTTTTAATTCCTTTTATTTGATTCTCAGCAAAGATGATTCTTCATTTTGATTCCTAAAGAGATTTTTATGGCAATATACTGTGAAAAATTCAATCAACTAATCAAACAAACAAGAATGTTGAAAGGATTATTTATTGGTTGGGCTGTAACTGAGAAACAGAGAGAGAGAGAGAGAGCAAAATCTGTACCAATATCCTTTTCTGCACTGTGGCCACTGCACTGCCTGTTCCCATGGTAACAGAGGGAGAGAGAGAGAGAGAGAGAGAGAGAGAGAGGGGAGGGGGGAGAATTTCCACCACTCAGCTGTCAGCTATAACAATAATAATAATAACAATAATAATAATAATGATATTAACAATAATAATAATGATGATGATGATGTGTTATTATGCATAAAGTGTTAGTAGGAGTAGTAACACCAGTACGTCTTTATCGATAACATCACTTTAATTCAGAGAAGGGTCAAAGGGATGTGCCTCTGCTTTTTTGTGTGTGTGTTGCATCACTTCATTTCATTCTTCTTTTGGTGTACTTTTTCTTCCCTCTCTCTCTCCCTCTCCCCATTGATGGATACCTCCTCTCTTTACCTCTTTACCCATGTCTGTGACCATGCGCTGATGTGGCTTTTAACTGTGCAGGAGCCCTTGACAACGTGCATTTACATTAGCTGGGTGTCGAAAATGTTCACACCAATCTTCCTTATGAGGGGGCAGAGCTGAGAGGAGCTCTGGCTGGTCTCTGACATGGGCAGTCGGACACACAGAGAGCTTTGTTTTCGGCTCTGTAGGAAGACGATAATTACATTAAGTACAGCCGCTGTCTGTCTCAGCATAGGCATTAGCACTGACGACAGACATCTGTAAGAAGCTGCGCATGTGTAAACGGTGCTGAGAAATAACTCTAACCCTACCTCTAACATCCAAACACATATAGAATGGGCCAGCCAATGCAGAGTTAGCAAGTTCTGTATAGCGACAGTGATGTTGTTGATCTACGATATTTGTAGGCCTCTACCCTCCTGTCTCCTGGCCAAAGTCCTGTTGTTACTTAATTATTGTATGCACTTGTCCTCAGTTTGTACCTTCAGTGTGTCTCTGTGTTCCTGTTAGGGCTGTCACAACATTAGATTTTCACTGCACAATTATCATGGCCAAAAGAATTTACTATAATGATAATATCACGATATCTATAGAAAATATGAACAAAATAATAATAATAATTCTATCAGTCAAATTCATCTTTAAATTAGTTTATTGTTTGTTTCATCTCTTTTTGGCAAATGAATTACACTCAGAATAGTGTAATGAGGTGGAGAGTCTATAACCATAACTGTACAGAAGAGTATGAAAAGAGCAATTACACTACTTAATGGATAGTGAAAAGACAACCAGATGAACTGATAAACAAAATAAACAAAAGATCCCTAAGCACTAACATCTGCCATCAATACAGTGTCCACTACAGGGGGGTGGGTGGGCTGACAAATGCATTATACCCATCAATAGTTCATACTGCAGCAACAGCAGCATTGCATCTGAGAGACCAAATTACAGCAATGACACTATATACTTTCTTATAGCAAGTGCTGTACCACAACACTGTAGAGAAGTACTTTAATGTTCTTTAATGTGTTCAGACATTAATTTTGCAATATTTAAGTTTTCATGTGTAATTTTGGGCCTACATCCTTTCTTTACTAATTGTAACGACCTCGCCTCCTCCCTCGCCAGTCTCGGCCATTCCGCGCTCAGCGTCGCCGGTCTACTAATCACCTGCCCTCACTTTAGTTTCCCATTACACATCTCCCTATTTAAACCCCTCCGTCGGATCAGTCAGTGCGAAGTCTACACTTGCCTGTGTCTACTGAGCCGTTCTTCGTTTGTGTGTCTCTGAATAGTTCCGTGTTGCCTGGCTTTGTCGTTATCAGTCTGAACTCCCCTCTGGCCGCCTGGTACACCAGTTTGTGTAAAGCCTCTTTTGTTTCTTTGATTTATTAAAAAGATCTTCAGTTGTTGCCCGCACTTGTGTCCTCCGCCTCAATGCTTCCTGACACTAATAAAATAATACCACTCAGTTTTGACCAGGTACAGAAAAGATGTTATTTTGTGCCACTATTAAAAAATTTGAAATGGTTTCAAAACAAATGTCCTTGCTAAACTTTGACACAAAGTAGTCTTTGATAAATGGCACAACAGGTTTCATCTGAGTATTTGATATACTCAAAATAATCCATACATTATACCTTTTTTTACTCAAAAACGAGTTGTAAGAGGTCCGGTCAGTTAGGCCTACAGGCCATAAATAGTAAATAAAAGTTCAAAACTTGTAATTTTCACAAGAACTTAAATTGATAAAAAGATCTATCACAACATTAGGTGATAATATATATATTATTATGGATGTATAACCAGCTATAATGGGAAAGGTCATTTTGGACCAGGAACAGCAAACCATTTAACATCAAATGAACACAACAGGAGGGTTAAGAAGGTAAAGCTTGCCTCCGGGGTAGCGTGATTATATGTCAGCTTTTTCCCAGGCTTGTCCTCTTTTTTGGACCTAAAAAGTACATCCGGCCGGGATTTGTAAGTCACCAAAAATGTCCGGGATTTGTCTTTTGCTTTCCACCGTCGCCAATCATAGTGTGTGAATTTGCATTGCTTTGACCTTTTTCTTTAGGTCCCGCCCTAATGCATGCCACCAATGGACGGTCATGTGCACTATCATGCCATAAACATTGGTTAAACTGCACTTCATTCATACCATTAACACCGCACAACAGCCAAGAGACCATAAGAAATCTGTAACGCCACCAAAACTTGAATGGAAAGGAATAAGGTCATCTTGTCACTGTTATTATGCTAGCAGTTATTTGTCTTATTAAAGAGTAGCTGGCTATGTATTGTGGCGTTTAAGTACAGATGCAGTTTCACATTGTATTATCAACCATCAGCCTTACATGCGCAACGACAGGAACCAAAAGTGACATACAAAAGTGAATGCTTGAGGGACACGTCCTGTGAGAGATCAGTGTTTTGCTGCTGATGCTATCCCTATACCAACAGAGTAATGACACAATCTGGGCTCTAGCTTTTTATAAGATGAGGAACTCGTCCTTCATTTTACGAGTTCTTCTATAAAGTCGGGGAGATGTCTGCACCAGTCAGAGAGAGACACTGCCTGGAGTCTGCCCTACCTCTCCTCTTATTTTTATCACTTTGCTCCCTCCGTATTTGCCTCTATTTCTCCTCACACTCCCCTTTATTTTTAAATCTGTCTCTTTTTTTTCCTTCATCTTCCTCTTCCTGTACTATCCTCCTTCTCAGTCCACCCTACAGCCTCTGTCTCTCTCCTCTGTTGACCTGAATCAACCGCTTTCTTCTCTCAATGAGGGGGGGGTCGTCCGTCTAACAGTAAAGTCGGTGGCTAGTTCACCATGCCAAACACCAGGTTAAACTTTTCAATCTTAAAGTGACAGTTCACAAAACAGAAATACAATG
This sequence comes from Chanos chanos, assembly GCF_902362185.1. Classification (NCBI taxonomy): domain Eukaryota; kingdom Metazoa; phylum Chordata; class Actinopteri; order Gonorynchiformes; family Chanidae; genus Chanos; species Chanos chanos. The sequence continues at coordinate 118,849 of NC_044500.1, read as the reverse complement.
TCCCCTGTGAGTGAATCCCATAGTAAGGATATGAGAGTTCAGGTCAGATTTATAGATAATGCATTTATAATATTAGTGTTAAAGCCACACAATTTACAGAGTCAAATAGCTACTGAAGTCATTACATTCTTACGAGTATGTACCGAAAATATCAGAAAGTTATTTAATCAGTTTACAAATAAAGGAACACAGAAGCACAGAAAGATAAGAGGGATTCGTGCTATGAATTCCAGGCTCTTTAATGGGAGTGTGATGTCATTGGTTATTTTAGGTCATGTAAACCAGTGTATAATATGTTAGATAAGGTAAAGTATGTAATGATTAGTAAGGTAATTTGTATGTGATATGTAAGGTAATGTGTGTGATGCTGTTAGGGAGAGTAATGATTGTATGACATATGATGATTGTATGATGTTTTTCTATGATCTTTCTGTGAACTATGTCTGATGGGTTATTTCTGCTTCTGTTCAACCCAAGAGTTTGGTTTATGAACAGACAGAACTAATAGTAAGATCCTGTCCATTCCTACTTGACGCTGATGACTTATCACAAATGACAAAGCTGATTAATTGCGACATGTATGTGTGTGTGTGTGTGTGTGTAAGTGTGTTTGAGTGTGTGTGGGCTGGTCAGCTGTACTGTCAGCAGGGTGTTTTGATGCATCTTGTGCAGTCTGCTAACTGAGCCATTGCATGTAGGGATGCCTGCAATCTCCCTCCTTTGCCTCTGCTGCTGGCCACCTCAGCCGAGGTCTCAGAAGCAATGTGAGTCTTTTGTGGTAAGTACACATCCTCTCCCTTACCATGACTCCTACTATTCCTCCTCATGGCAGCCCACGGCAACTGGGGTTTCATGACTCCAGGCTGAATTAGTAGATCTCGGGGCTGCAGTGGTCCCTAGAGGTGTTCCAGCAACCACTGGCCCACTGCCACATGGGTAGACCTTTGGGACGCACAAATGGCTAGGGGAGTAAACCCTGAGCTCAAATCTGCACCTGGGGATAGGCACGGGTGGAGCCCAGCAGACTGGGCCATTAGCAGTCCCCTGCAGCTCTAACCAGACAAAGGTTGTTATGAACTTCTCATGCCACTGGAAGTCTGTCTGGCGGAATGAAGATGGTGGGAGTGAGTACTGCGCACCCAAACCCTCATCCTTTCCCTGCACAAACCCCACGCTCCACACCCTAACCCAAAAGCCCTGCAGCGACATGGATTGATGGTAGGCACAAGCCAAGGATGTGGCTGGGAGTGTCTACCCAAACCACGCACACAGGTGGCAATGGAGTGATGGTCATTGAGATTGTGGGCTGGAGCAGCATGTCTCCTCGGCAGCTTCCATTGCATCTGAGCAGCTCCACACTGCTCATCCCTGATGGGGAAGGACCTGGAAAATGTGGTCCAAAAATTGTCTGCTCCCCCAACTGCAAACGGTAAGCCACAACTGCCGGAGAATCCCTTTCTGTGGTCAAAGAACCAAAAAAAGAAATATTTCCTTGCACATTGCCTCATGGAATGTTTGCACGCTCCTGGATATGGTTGAAACAGAGGAAAGGCTCCCCTACACTTTCCTTGACAGCACAAGCCACCTCCATGGAGTGGACTCCATGGTGAAGACCCAGCTGCTGCAGCACATCCCAGAGTCCCCCGCCGGCATCAACGAAAGGCTGATAGCATGGCGCATCCCCCTCACAAAGCGACACTTCGCCACCCTCATCAGCACCAACCCTGGACGGAGAACATAACATCAAGGACTTTTACAGAAGTCTCGACTCTACCATTCATAAAATTTACGCTACAGACAAACTCATAATCATGGGAGACTTCAACACCAGAGTGGGCTCAGAGCATCTCGTATGGAGTAAAGTCCTAGGCCAGCGAGGAGTGGGGAAAATGAATAGCAACGGGCTCTGGCTCCTCTCCCTCTGTGTGGAACATTGCCTGGTCATTACCAACACCAACTTCCAGATGAAGAACAGATTCAAAACCAGCTGGAAACACCCCCGCTCAAAACACTGGCACCTCCTGGCTTACATCATTGTCCGTCAAAAGGACAGACAGGATGTTCTTATTACCCGAGTCATGCACGGGGCTGAATGCTGGATTGGTCAGATCCAAACTCCTCATGGACATTCAACCCCGTCATCCAAAAACAGCCCCAAACAGAAAATTCAACTGTACAGCACTGAACAACCTCCGACGGCTCCTTGAAAGAAACCTTGACCAAGTTCCGGAGGAATCCACTGACTGGTCAGGTCTGCGCACAGCTATCCATGATGCAGCCTCGGACGCACTTGGTCAGTCAAGGAAACGTCACCAGGACTGGTCTGACAAAAACCCAAAATCCAATCACTCGTGAGCAAACTGTGAAGCCCACAAAGCTCTCCTGTTCAACCCTGGATCCTCCCCCCTGAAAGCCACTTTTTCTGAGGCAACACTCTCTGGCTTGCTGTCCGGATCATGGAAGACACTTGGTGGATGCAGAAGGCAGAAGAAATCAAAAGGGGTACATCCTCACACCCCGCCTACACCTCCTGATCACAAACATCTGGAAGTCCGAGACCCTCCCTCAGGACTGGAAGGATGCTAACATTGTGGTTATCTACAAACAGAAGGGGGACGGAGCAGTTTGTGGGAACAGCCACGGAATCTCTCTCCTCTCCATCACAGGGAAACTGCTAGCAAAAATCATGCTCAACAGACTGGTGGAATACATTTCGGAAAGTGCTCTCCCAGAAACATGATGTTGTTTCCGGATGTCCAGATCTACTACTGACATGATCTTTGTCTTACGGCTGCCACTAGAGAAGAGCAGTGAGCAGCGCAAAGACCTGTACATAGCCTTCAACGGCCTCAGCAAAGCCTTTGATACCATAAACCATGAGATGCTCTGGAAACAGCTCTCTAGACTTTGGGCACCACCCAAGTTTCTCTCTGTCCTGCAGAAACTGCATGATGGGATGCAAGCCAGAGTCCTCACAGAAGGACTACAGTCAGAGTCCTTCAAGGTCAAGGTTGGGGTGAGGCAAGGCTGTGTCTTGGCACCAGTCTTGTTCAGTCTCCTGTCAGCCATTACCCACCTCTTCCACCATGCCCTGGGACACAGAAACAGAAGTCTATCCAACCTCCTTCCGCCAGCTTCCAAATCAATGGTGTTCCACACATAGAAGTTCACCAGATCACCTATCTTGGCTCCACACTCACCTCAGACTGCTCCTTCAACACTGAGATAAAGAGCTGCATCAGCAAAGCCTTGTCAGCCTTTGGGCAACTCCACAGAGGGGTTTTTGAAAACAAAAACCTGAAGGTCAGTACCAAGGATGCCGTCTACAATGCAGTATGTGTCTCCACTCTGCTCTACAGGGCAGAAACATGGACCCCATTCAGATGGCATATCACAAACTTGGAGGCCTTCCACATCCAATACCTTCAAAAAATTCTCGGCCTGTCTTGGGAAGATCGAATCCCCTACACTGAGATCCTTTCCATGACCAACTCCATCTGCATGGAAGCAGCAGTGGCTAAAAAACATCTTCACTGGATGGGGCATTCTATCCACATGTCTGACCACCACCTACCCCACCAAGCCCTCTATGGGCAACTAAGCCATGAAGTGCTGCAACATAAACCCCACCCATCTTGAGCCTCTGGCACTCCATAGATCAGCCTGGCAGGTCACCTGTACCAGGGCGACCGAACAAATACATCACACCATCCAACAGAGGAGGGCCGAAAGACGTCCCAATGACACCAGCACGCAGCCGGCATTACCCCAATATCTGGGCTCCCTTGCCCCACTTGTGGGCAAGTGTGTGGCTCACACATTGTCCTCCACAGCCGCATGAAGTGGCACCAGTGTCAGCAGCGCTGAACCCCACCCCCCCATCCCCCAGAATAAGCATCGTCATCACAATGGACGGCTAAGAGTGTGTGTGTGTGTGTGATTCAGGGTTTCCGCTGGGATTTTTTCTTGCCAGTCTGGTGTCCGGAAAGAATTTATTTTTCCGGACAAATTTGAAACTTACCGATCATTAGCTGCTAAAGTGTAGGCTGTTATGAAACATCTGTAACCTGTAACATCTGTAGCCTGTTTTAAAAAATAAAGACTAAACATACATGGCATCAAATGCAGCCTATAGGCTCCCTTTTGGGGATGAAAAGTACTGTAGGCTGTTTCACTGTCAAAACACAAATGCCCTGCATTTGACCCCTGCTTTTAACCCATCCATACACACCAGTAGTGAGCACACACAACCACTGGGTGCAGGAGCAGTGGGCACCATACTTGCCCAAGGGCACTTCAGCCGTGGATGTTTTCCTGCCGGTCCCGGAAATTGACAACCTTTCGGTCGCAAGCTGCCCCTGTGGTTATAATGGTTATATCCTTTATATATAAATGATATAACCATTATGTAAAGAATATAACCAGTAAAGAAAGGAAGTTACTAGTAAATAAAGAATATAACCATTAAATAAATGATATAAACAGTAAAGTAAGAATATAACCAGCAAAGAAAGGATATTACCAGTAAATAAAGGATATAACCAGTAAATAAATGGTAATCGGTAACTCTCAAAGTTTAAAACTCATAAACATTTGCCTGTCAAGACATTTCTAAACAAGATATTGAGAATAATCTTGAAACAAAAAAAGTGCATAAATTTGGTTATACATTGGGTTATACATAGAGTTAAGAAATTAATATTTAACAAAAATAAAATAGAGGGCAGTGGGAAGTCCCCACTGATGTATTAAGAAAAGTTACACATACTGTGTATCTGTCTTTTTATGACACACTATCCCAGAGGCAGAGCGGCTGAAGACCAGTCCCCTTTGGTGTTTGTGGGTGGAAGAATATTTGTATATTTTTTCACTGTGTTAAATTTAGACTCACGAACTTCTTGGTTCATTACCTGGGGCTTGACAAAACTGCCGTGTGTGTGTGTGTGTGTGTGTGTGTGTGCGCGTGTGCGCGCTTACCAGTTATTATGGTCTGAAAGGACAGTTTAATTACTCTTGTCAAACTACACAGTTAAGTGGGACCACACATACACACAAACACACACTCTAATATTATGTTTGTTTTAATGAGTGAGGGTAGATATATGCAGAAGGTGATTTGTTCTTTTTTAACAGGGGAGATGGCCCAATGGTCACTGACACTACTCTATAGAGTATATAGGGGGATGGCCCAATGGTCACTGACACTACTCTATAGAGTGTATAGGGGGATGGCCCAATGGTCACTGACACTACTCTATAGAGTATATAGGGGGATGGCCCAATGGTCACTGACACTACTCTATAGAGTATATAGGGGGATGGCCCAGTGGTCACTGACACTACTCTATAGAGTATATAGGGGACAGCAGCTGAACAAGGCAAATGCATTTGGTCATTTTGCTAATAAGGGGGATGGCATCCCCCCCTCATCCCCCTACAAATCTCTTACTGGATGTACGTGTGTACAGAGATTAGCCCCTGTTTCCTTCACCGATGTAGTTTCACAATCATGTATTTAGTCATACATTAGCATAAGGAGGCTTCAGCTGCCACTGAGTGTCAGTTGGCTGCTTTAGTAATGCTGTCACCCATGTCTGAATCTGTGTGTGTGTGAGCAGAGACAAAGTGAATGCAGGTGTCCCCATAATGCCTGTTATCTGCTGTCTTCCATCCATTCATCTATCTATCCATTTCTCCATCCATTCATCCATGCATCTTTTCAGTCTTTGTCTTATATTTCACATTTATTGTTTGTATAATGCATTTTCCATGGTTTAGCCTGTGAGTGTGTGAACTGTTTGTGCATGCGTCTGTAAGTGTGTGTATGTGTGTGTGTGAGAGAGAGAGAGAGAGAGAGAGAGAGAGAGAGAGACACAGTCATGGAGGCTGCAGTGACAGGCTGTGATAATTACACACTATTACTGCACACTCATACGTCACAGTGAAAGAAAAACAACCACTCTGTCTATAGCTGAAGAGCAACTACTCTTGTCTATATCTGGCTCTGCACTTCTGTCTCTTTATACCCTTCTGAAACAACAACTCTCCATCAACAACTCAACAACTTACAACAACAACTCAACTTACCATCCTTTCCATTTCATCTACACCCCTTCAGAAATCATTCCACTAAAGAACTGTCATCTGATCATCCATATACACATTCTGTTCTCTGTGTTTTGTCTTTTAGATTCTCATCATTTAATCACTTAATAAGAGCCATTCAGATCTCTCCTAGATGCCACCATTGCTTCAAAGGCTCTTTAACTCTTTTAAAAGGTGTTTTGTGTGTGTGTGTGTGTGTGTGTGTGTGTGTGTGTAGGAGAAAGAGAGAGAGACAGAGAGAGAGAGAAAACCCAAGCTCAAATATACTCTCAAAAACACTACACGCTCTGGAGAGGACATGAGGCAGGGACGTTTGAATTTAGAAAGGCTTACTTTTTTTTCTCTCTCACTCTGATTTGGTTTGGTTTTGTGTAGCTAGGATAACAGGTTTGGTTGAGGTGTGTAACTGGGAGTACTGATTTGACTGGGTTACATGTAACTGGAAATAATGTTTTGATTGTGTTGTTTAGTTCTCTCCTCCAGATTGTGGTCTGATTCCTGCTGGTGAGCACATGCTAGTTCTAGAACCTTGGCATGTGCTACGTTGCCATGGCAGCCATGAGGGAGGCCAGTTACACACACACACACACACACACACAAGTATGTCAATGAATTTGTTCTGAGGGCTCATCACCACAGTCAGTGTTAGACACTGTTGCTATTGATGTGCTCTGAAGGTACTCATCTTGTGGCTGGTTTCATTGTATTGATTGGTTATTATTGATCTGTTGATGAGGTGATGTCTAGTGAATGGTCAGAGTATCTGAAGGCATGAAATAAATGTTGTTTTAAAAACTGGTAATTGTAGAGGTTAGGGTTAGCAAAGCTCCACTCAGAAGGGTGGAGGAGGGAGAGAGAGAAAAAAAAGGAAACAGGAAACAGGAGAACATTTCTGGGGAAGGAGGTGTATGAGTGCACACTCAACTGAGTAATAGTCTGCAATAGTCCAGCATGGGACTAACAAACAGAACACAGCAATAGTCTAGCATGGAACTAACAGAACACTGCAATAGTCCATCTTAGAACTAACAAACAGAACACTGCAATAGTCCAGCATGGGACTAATAAACAGAACACTGCAATAGTCCATCTTAGAACTAACAAACAGAACACTGCAATAGTGCAGCATGGGACTAACAAACAGAACACTGCAATAGTCCATCTTAGAACTAACAAACAGAACACTGCAATAGTGCAGCATGGGACTAACAAACAGAATACTGCAATAGTCCAGCATGGGACTAATAAACAGAAAACTGCAATAGTCCATCTTAGAACTAACAAACAGAACACAGCAATAGTCTAGCATGGAACTAACAGAACACTGCAATAGTCCAGCATGGAACTAACAAACAGAACACTGCAATAGTCCAGCCTGGAACTAACAAACAGAACACTGCAATAGTCCAGCATGGGACTAATAAACAGAACACTGCAATAGTCCAGCCCAGAACTAACAAACAGAACACTGCAACAGTCCAGCATGGGACTAATAAACAGAACACTGCAATAGTCCAGCCCAGAACTAACAAACAGAACACTGCAATAGTCCAGCCCAGAACTAACAAACAGAACACTGCAATAGTCCAGCATGGGACTAATAAACAGAACACTGCAATAGTCCAGCATGGAACTAACAAACAGAACACAGCAATAGTCTAACCCAGAACTAACTAACAGAACACTGCAATAGTCCAGCATGGGACTAATAAACAGAACACTGCAATAGTCCAGCCCAGAACTAACAAACAGAACACGGCAATAGTCCATCTTAGAACTAACAAACAGAACACAGCAATAGTCTAACCCAGAACTAACAAACAGAACACTGCAACAGTCCAGCATGGAACTAACAAACAGAACACTGCAACAGTCCAGCATGGAACTAACAAACAGAACACTGCAACAGTCCAGCCCGGAACTAACAAACAGAACACTGCAATAGTCCAGCCCGGAACTAACAAACAGAACACTGCAACAGTCCAGCCCAGAACTAACAAACAGAACACTGCAACAGTCCATCTTAGAACTAACAAACAGAACACGGCAATAGTCCATCTTGGAACTAACAAACAGAACACTGCAATAGTCCATCTTAGAACTAACAAACAGAACACGGCAATAGTCCATCTTGGAACTAACAAACAGAACACTGCAATAGTCCAGCCCAGAACTAACAAACAGAACACTGCAATAGTCCAGCATGGAACTAACAAACAGAACACAGCAATAGTCCAGCCCAGAACTAACAAATAGCACATGAACTAGCTTCTCAATGTCTTCATGGGAAAGCTGGTTTCTAAGCTTGGCAATGTTTCTTAAGTGGAAAAGGCTACTCTAGATGTTTGATAATCAAATGAAATATCAGTAACATCCAAGTCTTTAACAGATGTCGCTGGCACAATATTGAAACTAGCAAGGTTAAGTGTATAATCAGTTACCATACTTCTATCAACCTTGGAACTGAGTAACAGTACTTCTGTCCTTTCAGAATTTCACAGGAAGGAAATTACAGGGCATCTGGTTTCTAATATCCTGTAAACAGTTTTCTGTCCTGGTGACTGATCTGTTTTGATGTTGTTGCATGTCATCAGCATAATGGTGGAAATGTTTTGGACTTAAGTTAGGTTGGACTTAAGCCAGGAATATGCCTGTCTGCTTTTGCCAATGTGGTTTTCCAGACTGTGTAGCAGAATATCATAGTCTATAGCATTGAAAAGCTGCACTTAAATATAACTAAAACACACAGCCATGACCTGTGGTGCGGAGTCATTCAAAACCCTAACAAGAGCAGGTTCTGCAGTAAAATCTTGTTTACATTCTAAAAAGTTTTCTGTTCTAGCAATATGAAATATCTTGAACTGTCACACGCCACCACTATTTCAGCTTTTGTGAAAGTTGTTGAAGAGCTGGAGTCTGGTTAGTATACAAGGGTGCACACTTCCTCTCCCCTAGTCTTTTCTGCCTGAACTGTCGAATCTAGGCTCGAATCTCGTAATATGGAATTTAGGCATGAGTATACACGCACACACACACACACACACACACACACACACATGCACACAGACCACCAGTGTTGAGAGTAATGAGTTACAAAGTAAAGCATTACTGTAATTATGTTACTTTCCTCCATAATGAAGTAAAGCATTACTGTAATTATGTTACTTTCCTCCATAATGAAGTAAAGCATTACTGTAATTATATTACTTTCCTCCATAACGAAGTAAAGCATTACTGTTCAAATTTCAGTAATCACATTACAGCTACTGGATTATTAAAATGTCCTTTCCTGCATTAATCATGCCTTTTCAAAAGAATGTTTTCGTACTGAATATTAAACTTATAAAACGTATAGTTCCGGTCCTGGGTGCTAACTGGCCTGTATGTTCCAGCGATGTTAAAATGCATGATTATCAAAGCAGCTATGATGCGACACACACCTGTTCACCTTAACTGAGTATCTATAACACGACTACCCACATCATTAAGGAGAGACTGGGTCCTTGACAGAAGCTCCCGTTAAATGGGACAAGACCCACAACTGGTTATTTAGCTAGGTAGTAATGTCTGCTACATTTGAGAAAACCTGAAAATACGGTGTAGCCAACTAGGACAATATTATGGAGCGCTTTATTGTTACTTTTAATCACAAAATACAGATAACACAGCTGTTGGCTGATGGTGATACCAAAACGTATTACTGTCTACCTCAGAAACTACCGGTAGTTAACCACTGAAGTAAAATGACAGCATCTCGATTAATGTACACTACAGTTATCGTTAGATGGTGTCACGCTGGTGGAGTGGTGCAGGACCCAAGTGCAAGACACGATGATGGAAGTGACAAAACGGAGGACTTTACTTACAAACTGAAGATCAAAATACACGTGCAAACTGAAACAAAACCGATAACAAAAGGTGCAGCCAACAGTGTGTTCAAAAACACAAACAACGATAGACAAAGGACAAGGCAAACACAAGGGCTTAAATAGAGAGGGAGAACTAAACAGGGCAAAACAGGATTGGTCCAAATTAACGAGTTTAATAAATGGGACAAACAGGAACAGGTGAGGGGTGGAGACAGACACAGAACAGGAGCACAAAAACATAACAAAACAAGAGTCCAAGATGAGGTGCAGGCTGTGACAGATGGCTGAACTTGTGTGTTTCTATTTTTTTGTCACTGGTCAAAATGTGAACTGAATGAGGCCGTGCTTTACAGTTATTTTAGAGCAGCTCAGGGGTGTTCTTAAGCATGACGCAAAACTGTTGCATTGAAAATAAAGTAATGAAAGGACTATGATATTTGTCCTAATATTTTTATGTAGTAAACTGGGGAATTTGTAGTTTTAGTAACGAGTAGTGTAATTATTTTTCAAAATGAGTAACGAGTAAAGTAATCCCATTACAATTTAAAAAAGTAATTGGTAACTTATAACTCATTACTTTTTTTGGGTAACTACCCCAACACTGCAGACTACACACTCACAGATGCTCACACACACTCACACGCATTTAGACACACTCACAACGAGCACACTACACACACTCACCAAAAAACTCACACACAAAATAATACAAACGTTATAAATACACTTTGTTGAAAACGGCTGCTGCCATCCAGAATGAGCTGTGGACTACTGATATTCAATGTGAATTATAGACTATACAAATGTATATCTTCTAAATACCTCTGATTTCCAGAATGTCATGGAGTCTTAAAGGGTGGATGCATATGCTGAATGTTATGAGGATGTTTATTAAATCACAACCCACAAGCGGTAATCCAAAACATGCAAGGGTTCAAAACAACAGCAAATAGGTATGTACAGGCAAGACAAACACAGCAACCGAAAGTATGAACTAGCTGAATACACCAGGCAAAGAAATGACACAACAGACAGGGCTTGGAAACTCAATGTAAGAAAAATTCAAAGACTGAAAGAATGAAACAGGCAGTATGTATACACGGGTGACTGCTAAGTTAATGAACAGGAAACGGCTGCAGGTGATAATGAATGCTGTGGCAGTTTGTTGAGCATTTGTGTTTGAAAAAATAGTAAAAAGGTGCCTTGTGTGTTACAGATAACAAGCACCTTTGACCCACAACCGAGAAGTATGAGTGGTCTCTGCTTAGCCACATGTGAATTACTACTTAAACAACTCTGTATGTGTGAAATTACTACTTAAACAACTTCTCTGTATGTGTGAAATTACTACTTAAACAACCTCTCTGTATGTGCG
>NC_044500.1:42500-102500 GCF_902362185.1 Chanos chanos | reverse complement strand
CCCACCTCTCTGTCTTTCTCTCTCTCTCTCTCTCTCTCCATCTCCCCTCAATCCCTCCCTAGCAGTTCACTCAATTCATATTCAAAAGCTCCCATCTGGTGCATTACTTCAAAGGTGCTCCTTCAAAACAGGATCCACTTCAACAAGAAAGAAAAATTCAGAATGAAAGAGGCTAATTTCTGTATTGTGTGTGTGTTTGTAATGAAGGACGGAAGTCTCTGGTCTCTCACCCTTTTTTACCCACTTCAATAATGTCTTTTCTCTTCCTGTCGCACTAAGGCAGAGGAGAAATGGTCTGTCCTTTCTACACACGCACACACACACACACACACACACACACACACACACACATATACACAGAGACATACACATATACACACTCACAGACTACACACACACCAACTGATAAACATATACACAGAGACATACACATATACACACTCACACACACACACTGACAAACATATACACAGAGACATACACATATACACACTCTCACACACACACACTGATAAACATATACACACACTGATAAACATATACACAGAGACATACACATATACACACTCACAGACTACACACACACACACACACACACACACACACTGATAAACATAAACACACATGTTACTGTGAGGGCTGTGAGGGCCTCTTATTTCCATTAATCACAGGACTGGCTATACCACTTTCCTCCTCTCTTCTCTTCTCTTCTCTTCTCTTCTCTTCTCTCTCTCTCTCTCTCTCTCTCTCTCTCTTTCTCTGTCTACACTGTCTCTGTCTCTGTCATTAGACAGGGCAATCAGAAACTCTGTACAAAACACAAGGACAATCCACACAGGATTTAGGAAGCACATGTCATATTGAAACTGACTAACAGTGTGTGTTAGAAATCTGTCAGTCAAACAGGTGTTGAGTGTATTTCAGGTCCTATGCAACAGTCCTAACTTAACTAACTTAAGAGTCCAGAGTCTTATGTCTGATTAACATTGCACACACCTAGTCAATACATTCTACAGTCCAGTTTAATCTCGGAGTAGACTTTAAGTGTATTCCTTTAATTTTGCATATTGACACTAATAAACTGTGTGTGTGTGTGTGTGTGTGTGTGTGTGTGTGTGTGTGTAACCCCACAGAGAGAGATTCTCTGCGCCAGCAGTATGCTCAGGACACAAAGATGGGTTTTGTGATCAATGCGATTTATAGCATGGCTTACGGATTACACAACATGCAGAAGGCTTTGTGTCCAGGAACAGTGGGACTGTGTGAGGCCATGAGGCCCATTGATGGAGCCAAACTGCTAGAATTTCTCATGAAGACCAACTTCACTGGGGTCTCTGGTGAAAACATACAATTTGATGAGAATGGAGACTCACCTGGCAGGTAAAACAAGACATTAGTTCATCTTATTAATCAGTCAAACCTGTCAAATCAGTCTGTTCTGGTCAAACTACACTTTTCTCTGTAACCACGCTCTGGCACTCCGTCTGTCCATTTCTGAGTTAAACAAGCACCAGTTTAACCAAATACTCAGTGTGATCTACAGGGACTGACTGGAGCCAACTTGGGACTAAACTGGGATCAGATTGGGACCTATTTTTGACATGGGAGTGTCACACTCACAAGGCCAAAAATGCTTAAAAAAAAAAAAAAAGTAAATCCCAAGCTGACAATAAAACACCTGTGGGCAGCAATGACTTCTATTTTTAATCTTAACACGGAAATTTTATCACTGTTCAGTGGATTTAGTGTCTAGTGTTTTGAAAAGATGACTTATGAAAATTTTGTATAGTGATGATGATGTTGACAAAATCATTTGGTATTTTAGTCTTAAATTTAGCCCTAAACCCCTAACATTAATGTCTCCAGTCAAACACATTAATGTCTCCAGTCAAACACATTAATGTCTCCAGTCAATCACATTAATGCCTCCATTCAATCACATTAATGTCTCCAGTCAAACAGTCAAACACATTAATGTCTCCAGTCAAATACATTAATGTCTCCAGTCAAACAGTCAAACACATTAATGTCTCCAGTCAAACACATTAATGTCTCCAGTCAATCACATTAATGCCTCCATTCAATCACATTAATGTCTCCAGTCAAATACATTAATGTCTCCAGTCAAACAGTCAAACACATTAATGTCTCCAGTCAAATACATTAATGTCTCCAGTCAAACAGTCAAACACATTAATGTCTCCAGTCAAACACATTAATGTCTCCAGTCAAACACATTAATGTCTCCAGTCAAACAGTCAAATACATTAATGTCTCCAGTCAAACATATTAATGTCTCCAGTCAAACAGTCAAACACATTAATGTCTCCAGTCAAACAGTCAAACACATTAATGTCTCCAGTCAAACAGTCAATCTCATTAATGTCTCCAGTCAAACAGTCAAACACGTTAATGTCTCCAGTCAAACAGTCAAACACATTAATGTCTCCAGTCAAACACATGTGGCCATCTTTCACATTAATGTCTCCAGTCAAACACATGTGGCCATCTTTAACATTAATGTCTCCAGTGAATTTCAAATACATTTATGATTTCACCTCATTTCAGCATTCTATCTATCTATCTATCTATCTATCTATCTATCTATCTATCTATCTGTCTATCTGTCTATCTGTCTGTCAGTGTTTATCTGTCTTTTGTCTGATCTTAAATGAAAGCTCTAGTTAATCATGTATTGATGGAAATTCATTTCACTTATTATAATTTATAGGGCCCTCTCTGAACTAGCATTGTCCTTCAATTCTTGTCCTCTTGTGTGTGTGTGTGTGTGTGGTGTGTGTACGTGCGCGCTATATCAGCTACGTGATAATGAACTTTAAGAAGATGGGTAAAGATTACTATGACTACATAAATGTTGGGAGTTGGGGTAACAGCGGCCTACAGATGGATGATGATGAAATCTGGTCCAGTAAAGATGCCATCATTAAATCAGTGTGCAGTGAACCCTGTGACCGAGGCCAAATCAAGGTTAGAATCTCATGCTGTCCTGAGACATGCATTCACCAGTTTCATTATTAGCTCATTGTCTACATAAGCTGTCATAAGATGATTGTTATCCATCGTATGTTTTGAGATCTTTCTAAGAGAGCCCTCATAAACAAATTCAGTCATTATTAACCCCCGTACATGTCAAAAGATCATTGTAACATTGTTAAGATTTTACCTTTCGTAAGCTGTCTTCATAAGACCATTCTAATATTTCATAAAATATTAGTTTACTCTATCACACTTCAGCATCTTTATCACACTTCATTAGTTGCTAATGCATGTCATAGACATCATTATTACTCTTCATATTCTCTGTTAAAGTCATTACTGCCTTCATAAGACATCATAGGGTCACTGTTACCCTTCATAAATTGTCATAGGCTTATGTCACAAAGACCAGATCAAAACCTACTGATCACATGTCGTTTCCAGGTGGTCAGACATTACTAGTGTGTCACTCACTATCACTTTTATAATGCCTTATTGTGAAAGGTAGCTTAGAGCAGCTACAATATATGCAATAATGTGTAATATATCATGTTTTAACTGTGTGTGTGTGTGTGTGTGTGTGTGTGTGTGGGCAGGTCATTCGTAAAGGAGAGGTGAGCTGTTGTTGGACGTGTACTCCCTGTAAAGAGAATGAGTTTGTGTTCGATGAGTATACCTGCAGGGCCTGCCAACTGGGCACTTGGCCAACACATGACCTTACAGGTGAGATGCATACTCACTGTACCATACCCTGTCACACACACCAATCTCACATTCCTCTATACTCACCAAACACTGAACACACAAATGAAATACTAAGCACACCCATTAACTCTAACCCTAACTCACCCAAACAAACACTGACCACATGGACTAAACGCTTAAGACGCCCCAATCAATACTACTTACACCCTCTACTCAGTAATATTACCAACTAAACACTGACCCCAACTGAAAAAAACACTAACTACACACTCCATACACTTACCTTACCCACTCAGTATTAAACCCATCCTGTACTCAGAAACATTATCCACTAAACTGTTACCTCATCAACTAACATTACCCACTAAACACTAACCCTAATATGCTCACTAACCTTACCCACTAAACACTAACCTTACCACTAAACACCACTTTTACCCACTAAACACTGACCCTAATCTGCTCACTAACCTTACCCACTAAACACTAACCTTACCACTAAACACCACTTTTACCCACTAAACACTGACCCTAATCTGCTCACTAACCTTACCCACTAAACACTAACCTTACTACTAAGCACCACTTTTACCCACTAAGCACTTACCCTAATCTGCTCACTAACCTTACCCACTAAACACTAACCTTACCACTAAGCACCACTTTTACCCACTAAGCACTTACCCTAATCTGCTCACTAACCTTACCCACTAAACACTAACCTTACCACTAAGCACCACTTTTACCCACTAAGCACTTACCCTAATCTGCTCACTAACCTTACCCACTAAACACTAACCTTACCCACTAAATACTAACCTTACCCACTAAATACTAACTCCCCTCTGGGCACTAACCTTACCACTAAGCACCACTTTTACCCACTAAGCACTTACCCTAATCTGCTCACTAACCTTACCCACTAAACACTAACCTTACCCACTAAATACTAACTCCCCTCTGGGCACTAACCTTATCCACTAAACTAGGGTGACCATACATCCTTTTTTTCCTGGTCATTTTGGGACCTAAATAATGGGCCTAGCTGGGATTTCTAAACAGCCAAAAATGTCCACGATTCGGCTTTTGCTTTCTACAGTCGCCATCCACCGACTGCAGGTTTCTGCCTGCCCCATGCTACCATCCTGCCCCCAGAGTCCACCCCCCACTTTACTAAACACCAGCCTCTACTCATCAACCCTACCCACTAAACACCACCCTCAACTCACTAACCTTACCCACTAAACACCAGCCTCTACTCATCAACCCTACCCACTAAACACCACCCTCAACTCACTAACCTTACCCACTAAACACCAGCCTCTACTCATCAACCCTACCCACTAAACACCACCCACAACTCACTAACCTTACCCACAAAACACGAGCCTCTACTCATCAACCCTACCAACTAAACACCGCCCTCAACTCACTAACCTTACCCACAAAACACCAGCCTCTACTCATCAACCCTACCCACTAAACACCACCCTCAACCCACTAACCTTATCCACTAAACACCACCATCAACTCATTAACCTTACCCACTAAACACCACCATCAACTCACTAACCTTACCCACTAAACACCAGCCTCTACTCATCAACCCTACCCACTAAACACCACCCTCAACTCATTAACCTTACCCACTAAACACCAGCCTCTACTCATCAACCCTACCCACTAAACACCACCCTCAACTCACTAACCTTACCCACTAAACACCAGCCTCTACTCATCAACCCTACCCACTAAACACCACCCTCAACTCACTAACCTTACCCACAAAACACGAGCCTCTACTCATCAACCCTACCCACTAAACACCGCCCTCAACTCACTAACCTTACACACAAAACACCAGCCTCTACTCATCAACCCTACCCACTAAACACCGCCCTCAACTCACTAACCTTACACACAAAACACCAGCCTCTACTCATCAACCCTACCCACTAAACACCACCCTCAACTCACTAACCTTATCCACTAAACACCACCCTCAACTCACTAACCTTACCCACTAAAGACCAGCCTCTACTCACTAACTTTACCCACTAAACACCACCATCAACTCACTAACCTTACCCACTAAACACCACCCTCAACTCACTAACCTTACCCACTAAACACCAGCCTCTACTCATCAACCCTACCCACTAAACACCACCCTCAACTCACTAACTTTACCCACAAAGAACCACCCTCCGCACATTAACCTTACCCACTAAACACCGCCATCAACTCACTAACGTTACCCAGTAAACACCACCCCGTACTCATCAACCCTACCCACTAAACACCACCCTCAGCTGACTAACCTTACCCACAAAACACCACCATCAACTCATTAACCTTACCCACTAAACACCGCCATCAACTCACTAACGTTACCCACTAAACACCACCCCGTACTCATCAACCCTACCCACTAAACACCACCCTCAACTCACTAACCTTACCCACAAAACACCACCATCAACTCATTAACCTTACCCACTAAACACCGCCATCAACTCACTAACGTTACCCACTAAACACCACCCCATACGCATCAACCCTACCCGCTAAACACCACCCTCAACTCACTAACCTTACCCACAAAACACCACCA
Organism: Chanos chanos; assembly: GCF_902362185.1. Classification (NCBI taxonomy): domain Eukaryota; kingdom Metazoa; phylum Chordata; class Actinopteri; order Gonorynchiformes; family Chanidae; genus Chanos; species Chanos chanos. The sequence continues at coordinate 96,184 of NC_044500.1, read as the reverse complement.
TCAACTCATTAACCTTACCCACTAAACACCGCCATCAACTCACTAACCTTACCCACTAAACACCAGCCTCTACTCATCAACCCTACCCACTAAACAAAACCCTCAACTCACTAACCTTACCCACTAAACACCAGCCTCTACTCATCAACCCTACCCACTAAACACCACCCTCAACTCACTAACCTTACACACAAAACACCAGCCTCTACTCATCAACCCTACCCACTAAACACCACCCTCAACTCACTAACCTTATCCACTAAACACCACCCTCAACTCACTAGCCTTACCCACAAAACACCACCATCAACTCATTAACCTTACCCACTAAACACCGCCATCAACTCACTAACCTTACCCACTAAACACCACCATCAACTCACTAACCATACCCACTAAACACCAGCCTCTACTCATCAACCCTACCCACTAAACACCAGCCTCAACTCACTAACCTTACCCACTAAACACCACCCTCAACTCACTAACCTTACCCACTAAACACCAGCCTCTACTCATCAACCCTACCCACTAAACACCACCCTCAACTCACTAACCTTACCCACAAAACACCACCCTCCGCACATTAACCTTACCCACTAAACACCGCCATCAACTCACTAACGTTACCCAGTAAACACCACCCCGTACTCATCAACCCTACCCACTAAACACCACCCTCAACTCACTAACCTTACCCACTAAACACCACCATCAACTCATTAACTTTACCCACTAAACACCGCCATCAACTCACTAACGTTACCCACTAAACACCACCCCGTACTCATCAACCCTACCCACTAAACACCACCGTCAACTGACTAACCTTACCCACAAAACACCACCATTAACTCACTAACCTTACCCATTAAACACCACCATTAACTCATTAATCTTACCCATTAAACAATACCATCAACTCAGTAACCTCACCCATTAAACACCGCCATCAACTCACTAACGTTGCCCACTAAACACCACCCCCTACTCATTAAGCTTACCCACTAAACACCGCCATCAACTCATTAACCTTACCCACTAAACACCACCTTCTACTCACTAACCTTACCCACTAAACACCACCATTAACTCATTAACCTTACCCACTAAATACCACCCTCTGCTCATTAAGCTTACCCACTAAACACCAGCCTCTACTCACTAACCTTACCCACTAAACACCACCATCAACTCACTAACCTTACCCACTAAACACCACCCTCTGCTCATCAACCCTACCCACTAAACACCACCCACAACTCACTAACCTTACCCACTAAACACCACCCTCTGCTCACTAACCTTACCCACTAAACACCACCCTCTGCTCACTAACCTTACCTACAAAACACTACCGACAACTCATTAACCTCACCCACTAAATACCTCCATCAACTCATTAAGTTTACCCATTAAACAGCACCACCAACTCATTAACCTTACCCCTAAACACCACCATTAACTCACTAACCTCACCCACTAAACACCAGCCTCTACTCACTAACCTTACCCACTAAACACCACCCTCTACCCACTAACCTTACTCACTAAACACCACCCTCTGCTCACTAACCTTTCCCACTAAACACCATCCTCTACTCACTAACCTTACCCACTAAACACCAGCCTCTGCTCATTAACCATACCCACAAAACACCACCATTAACTCATTAACCTTACCCATTAAACACTACCATCAACTCATTAACCTCACCCACTAAACACCTTCATCAACTCCTTAACCTTACCCATTAAACACCACCATTAACTCACTAACCTTACCCACAGAACACCAGCCTCTACTCACTAACCTTACCCACAAAACACCACCTTCCGCACATTAACCTTACCCACTAAACACCAGCCTCTACTCACTAATCTTACCCACTAAACACCACCCTCTACTCACTAACCTTACCGACTAAACACCACCCTCTGCTCATTAACCTCACTCACTAAACACCAGCCTCTACTCAATAACCTTACCCACTAAACACCACCATCAACTCACTAACCTTACCCACTAAACACCACCCTCTGCACACTAACCTTACCCACTAAACACCACCCTCAACTCACTAACCTTACCCACAAAACACCAGCCTCTACTCACTAACCTTACCCACTAAACACCACCCCCTACTCATTAACCTTACCCATTAAACACCACCCTCAACTCACTAACCTTACCCACAAAACACCACCATTAACTCATTAACCTTACCCATTAAACACTACCATCAACTCATTAACCTCACCCACTAAACACCTCCATCAACTCATTAACTTTACCCATTAAACAGCACCATCAACTCATTAACCTTACCCATTAAACACCATCCTCTACTCACTAACCTTACCCACTAAACACCACCCTCTACTCACTAACCTTAACCACTAAACACCACCTTCTACTCACTAGCCTTACCCATTAAACTCCACCATGAACTCATTAACCTCATCCACTAAACATTAGCCACACCCTTTGTTGTTAGGGCATGACTTAGGAAGACCACTAAAGATACAAGTATGTGTAGTATAAGAAAATACTTTTAAGCTCTCAGGTGTGAACTGATGGACAAGACAAGCAGACACAAAATTATTTTTTTCTTCTTTCGCACTGTTGCTTTATAGGGACTTAAACCAAGGATCAACTACAGTATTTCCATCACATAAGGCCCGAACAATGTAAAAAATTACAACACAATTCGACAATTTGACAAATGAATTGGAAAATATTCACAAAGACGTCTTCCTTATAAAAGTCAGAATCCTCTGAAAACAGTGTGGAGAAGGAATATATTCCGCTTAAGAAGAATAAAAATGAATGCTCAAAAGAGAAAGATGAATGAACAACCCAAAAAAGACTCCCTATTCATCTTGTTTCAAAAACTATGAATTTTCTATTCATTTAAATCAAACAGTTTTAACAAAGTGTATTCAAGTATAGTTTACACAGCACATTCAGAGTAGTACAGTCCATCCTAACCTATGTTACAGTGAAAAGCAAAGGAAAGTAACAGAAATGGCCCACCTTACAATGAAATGTGAACTCGAAGCAGTCACTGAACTAGGGCTAACCCTAACCCTAGCCCATATACAGAGGAATGATGACAGATTGTTGATTGCTTTATCAAATAGAAATACAGAGCTGTACTGTGCAATGGTACATCATTTTCTGTTTGTGGCTCATTAAACTAAAAGTAGACATGTAAATTAAGGCAACCCAAGTGCTAGAAAACAAAGAAAAATGCAAACAAAATTAAAACAATAAAGTATATTAGCACAATGGCAGTCACATACTGTGAAGAAGAGATATAAATGGAGAAAAGGATCCATTCACCATCTGGGTGAAGCCTCTGTTCTCTCCCCCCCCTCTCTCTCTCTTTCTCTTGGCCTCTTTCTCTTTCTCTCTCTGTCAGTCTCTCTCTCTCCCTCTGCCACTTTCTCTCTTACTTTTGGTCTCGGCTCATCATACGTCATAGGTTTCCATAAATAGACCCATCACAGCACATTTTAGTGTCTAAAATGATACATATTATTTGGAGACAAAAACTAGTGATTTTAATTTTAAAAAGAGCAAGATTACATCTACATTTCATTTATCTGCTGTCTGAGATAGAGATGGACAGAGAGATAGAGAGATAGAGAGAGAGAGAGAGATGTTAGATGAGTATGTTTGTTTCACTGCTGGTCTGAGTGACTGAAAGGTTAACAATGTCATGAAATTATCAAATTGCTTTTTCTCAGTTTACTGATTTTATGAAACCTCTGTGTGTGTGTGTGTGTGTGTGTGTGTGTGTGTGTGTGTGTGTGTGTGAGTGTGTGTGTGTGTGTGTGAGTGTAGTGTGTGTGTGTGTGTGTGTATGTGTGTGTGTGTGTGTGTGTGTATGTGTGTCTTTTCAATGGCACCGTAATTGTGAACCCCCAACATGCTATTTGCCTTTCTTTCCACCTTAGAAATGAATAACATCAACACACAAGTACACACACACACAGGACAGATCCCGCCTTCATGTATGAACATTCTGATGTTACTATGGGAGGGGCATGAGTCATTAGTAGGCGGGCCAGGACTTATCAGTCGGGGAGGGGGGTGGGTTGCTCTGATCTAACCAATCAGCTTTTGACCAATGCAGAGTGGTCAGGTTCTGTCAAACTTACTGAATCCAATTCAATTTTAAAGCTCTCAGTTATGGAGGCACAGAACACATTTTATAAAGTACAGGATGGCAGAGTATGACAAACTACTCTCTCTCTCTCTCTCCCTCTCTCTCTCTCTTCCTCTCCCTCTCTCTCTCAGTCTTTCTCTCTCCCTCTTTCTCTCTCTCTCTCTCTCTCTCTCAGTCTCTCTCTCTCTCTCTCTCTCTCTCTCTCTCAGTCTTTCTCTCTCCCTCTCTCTCTCCCTCTCTCTCTCTCTCTCTCTCTCTCTCTCTCAGTCTCTCTCTCTCTCTCTCTCTCTCTCTCAGTCTTTCTCTCTCCCTCTCTCTCTTAGTCTTTCTCTCTCTCTCTCTCTCTCTCTCTCTCTCTCAGTCTCTCTCTCTCTCTCTCTCTCTCTCTCTCAGTCTTTCTCTCTCCCTCTCTCTCTTAGTCTTTCTCTCTCTCTCTCTCTCTCTCTCTCTCTCTCTCTCAGTCTTTCTTTCTCCCTGTCTCTCTCCCTCTCACTCAGTCTTTCTCTCTCTCTCTCTCTCTCTCTCTCTCTCTCTCTCTCTCTCCCTCTCTCTCTCTCTCTCTCTCTCTCTGAACTCTGTAATTACACTGTGACACACTCTCTTCATTACCTTATTCAGTGGGAAGGCTGATGTTTGAGGGCTGTCTGGAGGACAGTGCTGGTTTTGTTAGTGTTTGTTCATGTAAATGAGATGCTTGTTATGTAGATTTTTTTTTTGAGGCACCAATGTTTTAAACATGAGTGTTTCTGAAATGCTGGATCAGGCTCTGTTTGGTTCTTATTCATTGGTGATATTGTTGTTCAACAATCATTTCAGTAAGCACCTTTGAGTTGGACTGATATGAAGGCGAGAGACACACTTAAACACACGCACACACACACGTGTGTGTGTGTGTGTGTGTGTGAGTGTCTGTGTGCGTATGTGTGTTTGTGTGTGAGTGTGTAGCTTTTGGCAGAAGCACTAAATTTACTGTCAAAACCTGGATAATAGCAATACAAATAAATAGAATAATAAATACAATAAAAATACAGTCAGTAAGAATACAGTCAGTAAAAATACAGTCAGTAAGAATACAGTCAGTAAGAATACAGTCAGTAAGAATACAATCAGTAAGAATACAGTCAGTAAAAATACAGTCAATAAAAATACAGTCAGTAAGAATACAGTCAGTAAAAATACAGTCAATAAAAATACAGTCAGTAAGAATACAGTCAATAAGAATACAGTCAATAAAAAAACACTCAGTAAGAATACAGTCAGTAAGAATACAGTCAATAAAAAAACACTCAGTAAGAATACAGTCAGTAAGAATACAGTCAATAAAAAACACTCAGTAAGAATACAGTCAATAAAAATACAATCAGTAAGAATACAGTCAATAAAAAAACACTCAGTAAGAATACAGTCAGTAAGAATACAGTCAATAAAAAAACACTCAGTAAGAATACAGTCAATAAAAATACAGTCAGTAAAAATAGTCAGAAAGAATACAGTCAATAAAAAAACACTCAGTAAGAATACAGTAAATAATAATACAGTCAGTAAGAATACAGTCAATAAAAATACAGTCAGTAAGAATACAGTCAATAAAAAAACACTCAGTAAGAATACAGTAAATAATAATACAGTCAGTAAAAATAGTCAGTAAGAATACAGTCAATAAAAAAACACTCAGTAAGAATACAGTCAATAAAAAAACACTCAGTAAGAATACAGTAAATAATAATACAGTCAGTAAAAATAGTCAGTAAGAATACAGTCAATAAAAAAACACTCAGTAAGAATACAGTCAGTAAAAATACAGTCAGTAAGAATACAGTAAATAATAATACAGTCAGTAAAAAAAGTCAGTAAGAATACAGTCAATAAAAAAACACTCAGTAAGAATACAGTCAATAAAAATACAGTCAGTAATAATACAGTCAGTAAAAATAGTCAGTAAGAATACAGTCAATAAAAATACAGTCAGTAATAATACAGTCAGTAAAAACACTCAGTAAGAATACAGTCAATAAAAATACAGTCAGTAATAATACAGTCAGTAAAAATAGTCAGTAAGAATACAGTTGTGGCAGGGTGACGCCGAACAGGGGTTCGGGTTGCCCAAAGCACACCAAAAATAAACAAAAAATGGCTCTGCCGCAAATAGCACGTAAGTGCAAGGTGTTTTATTTACAGTGCAAAAAAAAAACCAGTCCCAACCAAAGTGAAGAAAAGTGAAAAAAAAAAATGTCCAAAATGGCAAATATTGACAGGAAGAAAAAATGGATATATATTTACAAGAACAAAAACAAACAAACAAACAAACAAAATATATATATAGAGATAAACAAATAAATAAACAAATAAACAAAATATATAGATAAACAAATAAACAAATTGCTACTATCAATTCTCACTAAGTTCAATTCACTACAACACAGCTACACTCTGTTTCTCCTGTCTCCCTCAACCTACAATGATGAAAAACCCCCTTTTGTACTGTAAACCCCTCCCCTTGGAACATACCAGCTACCTTCTGTTAATTTAAAATAAGATAGAAATTAATTATTCACTCCCGTACATATACACAATCACAAACTCAAATATACACTCCACAGTAATTGCTAACTTTCACCATTTCTGGCTAGTAACAGCCGATCATTACATTTTAACATAAAAACCCCTTTTCCCTGGAGTGGCCCCTTCCCCACGTGCATCACGCATGCGCCACCCCAGTCAATAAAAAAACACTCAGTAAGAATACAGTCAATAAAAATACAGTCAGTAAAAATAGTCAGTAAGAATACAGTCAATAAAAATACAGTCAGTAAGAATACAGTCAATAAAAATACAGTCAGTAAAAATACAGTCAATAAAAATACAGTCAGTAAGAATACATTCAATAAAAAAACACGCAGTAAGAATTCAGTAAATAAAAATACAGCCATTAAAAATAATCAGTAAGAATACAATCAATAAAAAAAACACTCAGTAAGAATACAGTAAATAAGAATACAGTCGATAAAAATACAGTCAGTAAGAATACAGTCAGTAAGAATACAGTAAGAATACAGTCAGTAAGAATACAGTAAGAATACAGTCAGAATACAGCAAGAATACAGTAAGAATACAGTCAGTAAGAATACAGTCAGTAAGAATACAGTAAGAATACAGTAAGAATACAGTCAGTAAGAATACAGTAAGTAAGAATACAGTCAGTAAGAATACAGTCAGTAAGAATACAGTAAGAATACAGTCAGTAAAAATACAGTCAGTAAGAACACAGTCAGAAAGAATACAGTAAGAACATAGTCAGTAAGAATACAATAAGAATACAGTCAGTAAGGATACAGTCAGAATACAGTCAGTAAGGATACAGTCAGAATACAGTGATGAAACATGCTCCTCGTCCACAGGTTGTGATCCGATTCCTGTGGAGTATCTTCGCTGGGGTGACCCTGAGCCCATCGCTGCTGTCGTCTTTGCCTGTCTCGGACTCATGGCTACGTTTTTCGTCACGTCGATCTTCATCATCTACCGCGACACTCCGGTAGTCAAATCCTCCAGCCGAGAACTCTGCTACATCATCCTGGCCGGGATCTGCCTGGGCTACCTCTGTACCTTCAGTCTCATTGCCAAACCTCACGTCATCTACTGTTACCTTCAACGTCTGGGTATCGGTCTGTCTCCGGCCATGAGTTACTCAGCCCTGGTCACCAAAACCAATCGAATCGCACGAATTTTAGCTGGCAGCAAAAAGAAAATCTGTACTAAGAAACCCCGTTTCATGAGTGCCTGTGCCCAGCTGGTCATCGCCTTCCTCCTCATCCTGCTGCAGTTGGGGATCATCGTGGCGTTGTTCATAATGGAGCCCCCAGAGGTCATCCATGACTACCCCTCCATCCGTGAAGTCAAGCTCATCTGTAACACCACTAATCTGGGTGTAGTTACTCCACTGGGTTACAACGGCCTTTTAATCATGAGCTGTACTTTCTACGCCTTCAAGACGAGAAATGTGCCCGCAAACTTTAATGAGGCAAAATACATTGCTTTTACCATGTACACAACCTGCATTATCTGGCTGGCATTTGTGCCAATCTACTTTGGCTCCAACTATAAAATCATTACCATGTGCTTTTCTGTGAGTCTCAGCGCCACCGTAGCTTTGGGCTGTATGTTTGTTCCGAAGGTTTACATTATCCTGGCCAAACCAGAGCGGAATGTCCGGAGTGCGTTCACCACCTCCACAGTGGTGCGCATGCACGTCGGAGACGGAAAATCCTCTTCTGCAGCCAGCCGTTCCAGCAGCCTGGTTAACCTGTGGAAGAGACGTGGCTCGTCTGGGGAGACACTGAGGTGTGTGTGTGTGTGTGTGTGTGTGTGAGTGAGAGAGAGAGAGAAAGAGACAAAGGGAGTATTTGTGTGTGTGTGTGTGTGTGTGTGTGAGAGAGAGAAAGGGACAAAGAGAGTATTTGTGTGTGTGTGTCTGTGTGTGTGTGTGAGAGAGAGAGAGAGAGAGAGGGAAAGAGACAAAGGGAGTATTTGTGTGTGTGTGTGTGTGTGTGTGAGAGAGAGAGAAAGAGACAAAGGGAGTGTTACGAGCCCAGCCTTTTTTTCTTAAAAAAAAGACCAAAGCAGGACGCAGTAACATAAAAAAAACCCCACACCGTTCCGTACGCTTAAGCTTGACAATTTTAATGAAAATTAACAAAACTCACAAAATAAGGGATCGAGGCGGCAGCAAATGAGAACAACGGGGAAAACAGAAGACAAGATAAAAGAAAAAAAAAACCCTCACGCTTTCTTCCTTGTGCACAAAGCAACTTCCCTGGCTTCCGAAAAGAAAAACGTGAGTCTTCCGTCCCACTTGCTGCTACCCTCGCTGAACCTGCCCTACAGTGCTCAAAAACAAGTGCCCGCCAAAATATACTCATTTACAGTAAAGAACCCAGGTGTTTACAAACTATAACGACATTAACTAACACAGACATCCGCTATAAACGAAAGGTAGTTTCCGCGTCTGCCCGTGGGAATCGAGAATGAGGGAGAGTGAGAGAGAGAGAGCCATCTTGGGACGGGTCGCTTAAATAGGAGAGGCCCCGCCCACAAACGAATCCGTGTCAGACTCCACCTACAAGAGAACGGACAGATCGAAAAGACAGAGGCAGCAGCAACATATAATGTCATCACTAACCCTCGTAACACCCCCACCCTTAAAGAAAATAAATTAGGGGGGGTAAAATTAAAAGGTAAGCTATTTATCAGGCAACTGAATCTGGAGCAGCCTTAACTGAAATAGAGGGAAAGAAAGGGTTAATACAACATAACTTTTACATGCACATTTTAACCCACTATTTATTTACATTGAACATAGACCAAATTAGGCCCAAGACAGCGCGTCTGCCACAACATTATCACGCCCGCGAACGTGTCGAATATTAATATTATAGCCCTGTAAAATGAGGCTCCAGCGCATTAAACGTTGGTTCTGGTTACGCATCCGGTCCAGAAAAATTAAAGGATTGTGGTCCGTATATACGGTTACCGGTTGCGCTGCATCCCCAACATAAACCTCAAAATGCTGGAGAGCCAGCACAAGCGCAAGGGCTTCTTTTTCAATGGTCGAATACGCACGTTGGTGGCAATTAAATTTGCGTGAGAAAAAACAGATGGGATGTTCTAACCCATTTTTATCTTGCTGCAAAAGTACGGCGCCAGCACCCAAATCGCTGGCATTTACAGCCAGAGAAAAGGGAAGAGAGAAATTAGGAGCAGCAAGGACAGGTGCAGTAGTGAGTAAAGCCTTTACCGACTCGAACGCTGACTGACTCTCTTCAGTCCATCTGAATAACCTCTTAGGGCTGAGGAGATCCGCAAGTGGAGAGGCTACAGTGGAAAAATTCCTACAAAAAGCTCGATAATATCCTACCATGCCTAAAAACCGACGGAGCTCACGGCGTGATTTTGGGTCAGGGTAGTTTAAGATAGCTTCGACCTTTGAGTGAACGGGACGGACCTCTCCGCGTCCAACCACTTTGCCCAGGTAGACCACGGTGCCTTGGCCAAACTCACATTTCGCCAAATTTATGGTCAGATTCGCAGCAGACAACCGCTCAAATACGGAAGAGAGATGAACAACGTGTTCGGGCCAAGATGCACTATAGACGATCAAATCATCCAGATAAGCCTCGCAGTTAGAAACGCCAACTAAAACATGATTCACCAGTCTTTGAAAAGTTGCCGGGGCGTTCCGAAGACCAAATGCCATAACGGTGTACTGTAGAAAGTTGTCTGGGGTGACAAAGGCGGAAATTTCTTTAGCACGCTCTGTTAACGGAACCTGCCAGTATCCTTTCAAGAGATCAATCTTACTGACGAAAAGAGCTGAACCCAGACGATCCACACAGTCATCCATACGCGGCAGTGGAAAACTATCGGGCTTGGTAACTGCATTCACTTTACGAAAGTCAGTACAAAATCGAGACGTACCATCGGGTTTAGGAACAAGTAAGCATGGCGAACTCCATGCACTAGAGCTAGGCTCAGCAATACCATTCCCCAACATAAATTTAATTTCATTTTGAAGTTGCAGACGCTTTTGTGGATTAGTGCGATATGCATGTTGCTTAATTGGCCTAGTATCACCAACATCAATATCGTGAACTATGGCCGTAGTGCGACGTGGAATGTCAGAAAACAAGTTTTCATACGACCTAATCAGAGAAATTAAGTCTTTACGATTAGTATGGGAAACATGAGACAAAAACGAATTTAAATTCTCAAGAACCTCAGAGTTCTTCAGTCTCCCTTCCACCACCTCCACCGAAGGACCACGAACATCATCCTTGGCAGTAGCATCCAGCAGTGGTGATGAGGCAGAAGTGCCAAGCTGGGCAGGGGCCACCGGCGAGGGGGTAACAATTTCGGTACCGCAGGATGTAGCCAGCGCCACTTCTGAACTGACAGTGCCAACATTAGACAGACGCGAGACTTTACTAGAGGAGAGATTTTTAGTTTCCTCAGAACTCTCTGACTCTCGCTCACAGTAAGGTTTTAACATATTAATATGACACAGTCTAGACCTTTTCCTCCGCTCTGGTGTGGCAATGACATAGTTGAGATCATTCACTCGCCGTTCTACGCAATACGGACCACTATATCGAGCTTGGAGAGCGGAACCGAGAACGGGTAGTAAAACCATCACCTGGTCACCAGGTTTAAACTCCCTCGACACGGCCTTACGGTCATAGCGCTGCTTCATTCGTTTCTGACAGAGACCAAGATTTTCTTTTGCCAACTCGCATGCACGATGTAACCGGCAACGAATTCTGCAAACATAATCAGATAGACTGTGATAATGAGTTGACCCAGTCACCCACGACTCCTTCAACAATTTCAACGGTCCTCGTACTGTGTGCCCAAACACCAGTTCTGATGGACTGAAACCCAAGGACTCCTGAACTACTTCGCGCACCGCAAATAGAACTAGCGGCACACCCTCATCCCAATCACGCTCGAACTCCAGACAATAAGTCCTAAGCATAGACTTTAGCGATTGGTGAAAACGCTCTAGAGCGCCTTGAGTCTGGGGGTGGTAACAGCTGGAAGTGACATGTTTTATCGAAAGTTGCCGCATAGACTGCTCGAAAACTCTGGACATAAAATTTGTGCCCTGATCAGTTTGCACAACCTTCGGAAGACCAAGCAGAGAGAAAAAAACTAACAGAGCCCTAATGATGACAGGGGCTGTAATTTTTCGAAGTGGAACAGCCTCGGGAAAACGCGTTAAACTACACATAATTGTGAGCAAGTACTGATTTCCAGATTTTGTCCGAGGCAACGGGCCAACACAGTCGAGTATAACATTTTCAAACCGTTCAGATGTTACCGGAATCGGCTGTAGTGGGGCTGGAGGGATCAATTGGTTAGGTTTGCCGGTAATTTGACACAAGTGACATGTTTTGCAATATTTTGCAACATCTCTTTTAAGGCCTGGCCAAAAGAAATGGCGTAATATACGGTCAGTAGTTTTATTAACGCCCAAATGACCAGCGAAATGGTGATCGTGAGCTAGACTCAAAACTTCGTCACGATAGACCATGGGCACAACCACCTGATATAAAACACGCCACTCATCCTGCGCTGAGGCAGTAAGAGGTCGCCACTTTCGCATTAAAACTCCCTCGCGAAGAAAATAACCACGAGGCGTAAATTCAATGTCCTTCTCGGACATAGCCTGAGCAAACAGAGGAGCAAGAGAGGGATCGTTTTTTTGTTCAAAGACAAGTTGCTCGCGACTTAGAGACAATTTAGAAAGGCAAGGAGTACCCGACTCTGTGGCAGAACGTTGACACATTCTGTCATTATCATGACAAGGCAAAGGATGAGCAATGAAAGTATCACTAAGATCAAAATGCTCATCATCATGTTCCTTAGTTTTAGTCTCTTTTGCGCGTTGCGCCATAGCACGAGTAACTACACAAGACGGAAATACTTCGGGGTATTCCGTGAACAAATCGTCAGGGCTAGGAGAAACTGGACATACATTAGTCACAACAGGGCTAGGCAAGACTTTCCCACCGGCCAAATCATTCCCGAGCAACACTGAAATGCCTTTCACGGGGAGAGAGGGACGTACGCCCACCGTTACATTACCGGTGACCAAGCCAGAAGACAGAACAATATCATGCAAAGGGACACTCACAAAACCCATTTCAAAACCCTGTACAAGTACACTAGCTCCAGTAAAAGATTTGTCGCTAAAAGGCAATACATCTTCTAAGATGAAACTTTGAGAGGCACCTGTGTCGCGTAAAATTTTTACGGGGACGCGCGCACTAGGCTGTCCGGACAAAGCGACAAAACCGTCCATAATAAACGGTGCGAACGCCTGACTATTATTCTCGTCTTTCCGAGACGTCGAAGTGAATTTCGAGACACACAAATTTGATTCGGACTTACTTAAAGCTGTGGGATAAGGAGACTTGTTTTTACGTTTTAAGGAATAACATTCCGCAAGTACATGTCCACGCTTTTTACAATAGCCACAAACAGGGACAGAATCTTTAAATCGTATCACTCGTTTATCTGGAGTGTGAACTGGTTCTGATACTGCTTCTTTGGGCGTCCTAAACCCCTTTTGTGAGCTGTTGCTGCTTTGCTGAACCTTAACAGGAGCGGTGTTAACACCCTTATGTGTAAGGACATATTCGTCAGCCAGCACAGCTGCGGCGGCAGGCTTTAAATCTTTGTGTTCACTGACGTAGGTAGCCACACATTTCGGGAGACCATTTTTAAAGTCTTCAAGAATAATTAAATCACGAAGGCCCTCAAACGTGGTTACACCCAGTGAGCCAAGCCAGCGATCAAACAGCAACTCTTTCTCCCTAATAAACTCCACATAAGTAAGCGATTCAGGTTTCTGATAATTGCGATATTTCTGCCGATAAGCTTCAGGTACCAGTGAATAAATACGCAAAACAGCCTGTTTCACTTTCTCATAATCAGCAGCATCTTCCAGTGACAAAGAAGAATAGGCCTCCTGCGCTTTCCCAGTAAAAACACACTGAAGTGTCATAGTCCAAACCTCACGTGGCCATTTTAAAACTGTTGCCACTTGTTCAAAATGAGCAAAAAACTTGTCCACCTCGTTTTCTCTAAAAGGGGGAACAACACGAATATTACGAGTGACATCAAAATGGTTAGACGGGAAAAACACACCAGCCTCACGGGCTTTAATGTCTAACTCCTTCATGCGAATAGCTTGCGCCAACTCCAAATCTTTCATTCTAAGTTCATGCTCTCTCCGTTCTCTGTCCCTCATTGCTTGTCTGTCTGCCTCTAGTCTTAATTTCTCGCGTTCCCATTCAATTTCCTTTTCCCTCAATTCTAATCGTTTCAATGCAAGTGAAGCTTTTGTAATTAGAGGGCTGGTTTCAGGCAAGACTTTACCGACATCAGGTGTCGGAGGAGGATCGGGAAGCACCTTCTTCACCTCCCCAAATAGTCCAAGAGCGTGTAAAGCCTCAATAAGCTTTGCCTGGAGGTCTGCTTTGGAAGGACTACCACGGACTTCTACTTTATAATGACCAGCAACTCGCAACAACTCATCTCGAGTAATACTTAGTAAAGCGTCTTGAGTTGGTGTGTGAATAAATTCCTCTAGACTAAACATTGCGAGAAATACAATATGAGTACATTAAGTACCACATAAAGCAAAAGGGCATAAAAGAAGACGACACTGGGCAACTGATCACCAAACTATACTGCAGGGGGGAAGTCTTAATCGGAAAAAAAATTTAATCGAAAGAACAGGTCAAGAAGCACCAAAAGGCTACGGAAACGCACAACAGGCTACTGCGCAACTGGAATGGAAACAGTTCCCGAAAAGGGTAAACTGTAAAGTGTGTCACAAACCCAATTTCAAAAGTAAGCACACTTATCAAAATTCAATCCCGGATGAGCCCCCATTTATGTTACGAGCCCAGCCTTTTTTGCTTAAAAAAAAGACCAAAGCAGGACGCAGTAACATAAAAAAAACCCCACACCGTTCCGTACGCTTAAGCTTGACAATTTTAATGAAAATTAACAAAACTCACAAAATAAGGGATCGAGGCGGCAGCAAATGAGAACAACGGGGAAAACAGAAGACAAGATAAAAGAAAAAAAAAACCCTCACGCTTTCTTCCTTGTGCACAAAGCAACTTCCCTGGCTCCTGAAAAGAAAAACGTGAGTCGTCCGTCCCACTTGCTGCTACCCTCGCTGAACCTGCCCTACAGTGCTCAAAAACAAGTGCCCGCCAAAATATACTCATTTACAGTAAAGAACCCAGGTGTTTACAAACTATAACGACATTAACTAACATAGACATCCGCTATAAACGAAAGGTAGTTTCCGCGTCTGCCCGAGGGAATCGAGAATGAGGGAGAGTGAGAGAGAGAGAGCCATCTTGGGACGGGTCGCTTAAATAGGAGAGGCCCCGCCCACAAACGAATCCGTGTCAGACTCCACCTACAAGAGAACGGACAGATCGAAAAGACAGAGGCAGCAGCAACATATAATGTCATCACTAACCCTCGTAACAGGGAGTATTTGTGTGTGTGTGTGTGTGTGTGTGTGTGTGTGTGTGAGAGAGAGAGAGAGAGGGAAAGAGACAAAGGGAGTATTTGTGTGTGTGTGTGTGTGTGTGTGTGTGAGAGAGAGAGAGAGAGAGAGAGGGAAAGAGACAAAGGGAGTATTTGTGTGTGTGTGTGTGTGTGTGTGTGTGTATGTGAGAGAGAAAGAGACAAAGGGAGTATTTGTGTGTGTGTGTGTGTGTGTGTCTGTGTGTGTGTGTGAGAGAGAGAGAAAGAGACAAAGGGAGTATTTGTGTGTGTGCGTGTGTGTCTGTGTGTGTGTGTGTGTGTGAGAGAGAGAGAGAATATTTTGATTTGACTGTTGTGGCCTGTAAAGCCCTTTGAGACTGTAAACAGTGACATTGGGCTCTAAATAAACTTGAACTTGAAACTTGAACTTGAAAGAGACAAAGAGAGCATTTGTGTGTGTGTGTGTGTGTGTGTGAGAGAGAGAGAGAGAAAGAGACAAAGAGAGTATTTATGTGTGTGTGTGTGTGTGTGTGTGTGTGTGTGTGTGTGTGAGAGAGAGAGAGAGAGAGAGAGAGAGAGAGAGAAAGAGACAAAGAGAGTATTTGTGTGTGTGTGTGTGTGTGTGTGTGTGAGAGAGAGAGAGAGAGAGAGAGAAAGAGACAAAGAGAGTATTTGTGTGTGTGTGTGTCTGTGTGTGTGTGTGAGAGAGAGAGAGAGAAAGAGGCAAAGGGAGTATGTGTGTGTGTGTGTCTGTGTCTGTATTTGTATCTATCTGGGAACCAGTAAGTCCCCAGTAAGATTGCATAATCTGACAAAAGTGCCTGGTGGGGACCAAAATGCTGGTCCCCCCCAGGAGAACAGCATTTTTCTAAACTATACTGTTGTTACTGACAAAACCAAAAATGAGAGTCTTTCTTTATATTTGTGTATGTGAGAGAGAGAGAGAGAGAGAGAGAGAGAGAGAGCAGAATAAACCCTATATTGTGACACAAAGAAGCATATTCACCAAATGAACAGGTCTTGTGTTATAGTTGTGAAGTAAAAAGTGTTCTCTCCACTGTCTGTTATTCATCTTGTGTATGTACTTCCCTCTAAACTAACACAGAAATTCAGAGGAGAAGAAGAAACTATATCTCTCTAGTCATTCACCTCTAGTAGCAGTAATTTTAGCCATCGTCACTGTTTTAAACTGTTAGACACCTAAAGCTCATCAGTGTCCTAATGAGCTCAGATCAAGCAAAAGAAGCAAAACACATACACAAAACATAATCACATATACACAAAACATACACAATCAACAACAAGACATTTATCATATATTCACATAATTACATATACACAAAACTTATACACAATCAACGACAAGAATTTTATCACATATTCACATAATTAGCATATCATTCATCATGATTCCTGTGTCACATTGGATGTTGAAATAAAGACTTTTTTAAATGAAAAGGCTAGAAGAAAAAGAGAAGTGCTCACTGCAGTTTTAGCTCACTACTCATCACACTGTTCACCACAGTGCTGACATTTCAGTGATCACACTGTCTCACTCTAATGCTGCTTCTCTCTAAAGGAGGTTAACTGAGGTCAGTGTCCCAGAGGAACAAAGGGAAAAGGTTTATTTGTTTTCCAGGACAGGATCGGGTGACGGAGAAGAGTACCATCACAGTAACTAATTTACAGAAATCGTGTGAATCTGGCTACGCTGAGCCTGACTTTCTCTGACTGATATGTCAGAATATCAGCAAACCCTTAGTTTCTTCCTCTCACCAAACTCTGCTCTGACCTCCCTACACTTTCACCTGTTCACTCCTACACACTCACCTGTTCACTCCTACACATTCACCTGTTCACTCCCACACATTCACCTGTTCACTCCTACACACTGACCTGTTCACTCCTACACATTCGCCTGTTCACTCCCACACACTGACTTGTTCACTCCTACACATTCACCTGTTCACTCCTACACATCCACTTGTTCACTCCTACACATTCACCTGTTCACTCCCACACATTCACCTGTTCGGTCTTACACATTCACCTGTTCAGTCCTACACATTCACCTGTTCACTCCTACACATTCACCTGTTCACTCCCACACTTTCACCTGTTCGCTCCCAAACACTCACCTGTTCACTCCCAAACATTCACCTGTTCACTCCCACACATTCACCTGTTCACTCCCACAAATTCACCTGTTCAGTCCTACACATTCGCCTGTTCACTCCTACACATTCACCTGTTCACTCCCACACTTTCACCTGTTCGCTCCCAAACACTCACCTGTTCACTCCCAAACATTCACCTGTTCACTCCCACACATTCACCTGTTCACTCCCACACATTCACCTGTTCGCTCCTACACATTCACCTGTTCACTCCCACACATTCACCTGTTCACTCCCACACACTGACCTGTTCACTCCTACACATTCACCTGTTCACTCCCACACACTGACATGTTCACTCCTACACATTCACCTGTTCACTCCCACACATCCACGTGTTCACTCCTACACATTCACCTGTTCACTCCCACACACTGACCTGTGTGGGAATGAACAGGTGAATGTATGGGAGTGAACAGGTCAGTGTTTGGGAGTGAACAGGTCAATGTGTAGGACTGAACAGGTCAGTGTGTGGGAGTGAACAGGTGAATGTGTAGGAGTGAACATTCAGTGTGTGGGAGTGAACATTCACCTGTTCACTCCCACACATTCACCTGTTCGCTCTTACACATTCACCTGTTCAGTCCTACACATTCACCTGTTCACTCCTACACATTCACCTGTTCACTCCCACACTTTCACCTGTTCGCTCCCAAACACTCACCTGTTCACTCCCACACATTCACCTGTTCGCTCCTACACATTCACCTGTTTACTCCTACACATTCACCTGTTCACTCTTACACATTCACCTGTTCACTCCCATACATTCACCTGTTCACTCCCAAACATTCACCTGTTCGCTCCTACACATTCACCTGTTCACTCCTACACATTCACCTGTTCACTCCCACACTTTCACCTGTTCGCTCCCAAACACTGACCTGTTCACTCCCACACATTGACCTGTTCACTCCTACACATCCACTTGTTCACTCCTACACATTCACCTTTTCACTCCCAAACACTGACCTGTTCACTCCCACACATTCACCTTTTCACTCCCACACACTGACCTGTTCAGTCCTACACATTGACCTGTTCACTCCCACACATTCACCTGTTCGCTCCCAAACATTCACCTGTTCAGTCCTACACATTCACCTGTTCACTCCTACACATTCACCTGTTCACTCCTACTCATTCACCTGTTCACTCCCACACATTCACCTGTTCACTCCTACTCATTCACCTGTTCACTCCCAAACACTGACCTGTTCACTCCCAAACATTCACCTAATCACTCCTACTCATTCACCTGTTCACTCCTCCAACATGACAGAGAGAAAGAGAGAGAGAAGGACAAAGTCAGCAAGTGGCCAACCCTTAAGAAAAGTCAGAGTGATGGATGAAAAGATGCATGTATTCAGGTACTGAGTGAATGACTGTCTGTGTCTGTTTCCATCTCAGCTCTAATGGAAAGTCTGTGACATGGGCTCAGACCGAACGCAGCTCCAAGGGAACCCATTTGTGGCAGCGTTTGTCTTTCCACATTAAGAGGAAAGAAAGCAACCAGACAGCCGTAATCAAACCGTTCTCCAAAACCTCTGAAGGGCGCTACTGCGGGGGCAGCGACATCACTCCAGAAACTGGCCCAAAAATGCTCTATGACGTCACTGAAACAGAAGAACGTTATCCTGTAACCTACCGTCCCCAAACGCCGTCTCCCATCAGCACCATTAGCCAACGGGCAGCAATATCACTTGGATGTGGCCAGGAAGCTGACTCCCAAGTTTTGGGTGTGACCTCATACCTGAACCAGGCTCCTCCACCTCCCCCCAATACTCGTAGTGGACCAGTGGGAGGGATCGGTGGGCCAGTGGGAGGGATCGGGGGGCCAGTGGGAGGGATCGGTGGACCAGTGGGAGGGATCGGTGGACCAGTGGGAGGGATGGGTGGTACAGGTGGAGGTGTGTCTTGCAGTGGAAGTGCATCCCAGGGTTCTTTGATGGAACAGATCAGCTGTGTGGTGAATCGGTTCACTGCCAATATCAGCGAGCTCAACAGCATGATGCTCTCTAGCTCTCCACCACCGGGGGGCGCCACGGGATTGTCCTCTAGCACATCCGCACACATTCATGGCCGCTCTCTTGACCCACCCTGCTGCCCATCTGCTTATCTGTTGCCACGGGAGGTTTCTATGCCAACCACCATGACCACTTACGCTGAGATACAGCCTCTTCCACCTGTTGAATCAAACGGGGGCCGTCCGTCCTGCGCCCATTCCAGCACCTCCGGAGGCCCAGGGGTCAGGGAGTCTCCCGAGACTGGCATAAAGGAGCTAATGGTCGGTACTGCCCCAGCACTCGAGTGCCCAGTTACAAAGCCTGAGCTGGAGGAGCTTTTGGCTCTGACACCACCCTCCCCTTTTAGGGACTCGGTGGGCTCAGGTAGTGGATCACCCAACTCCCCTGCATCAGAGTCCAGCATGGGCCTGGCCATCTCCCCCAAATATGAGTGTCTGGTGCTGCGTAACTACAGCCAGAGTTCCTCTTCTCTTTGAGAGAGAGAGAGAGAGAGAGAGAGAGAGAGAGAGAGAGAGAGATCTACAGGGTTCTAGAGGTTCTATAGTTCAAGAACCAGAAAGCAGGATGGGAAAGCAGTGATGGTGTGAGATTGCGATGTGTGAGAACAGTGACTATGAGCTGACTTGTGCGTGTTTACACTGGCCTAGTCTATTTACTGTCAGAGTAACAGACCACTGCTGTCTGAAAACAACTTTTCCACAACAAATATGGATGAACCAAGCAGAACAACAGTGTTTGAACCTTTGTGTTTCATTTTGGGTTTGTACAATTTTTGGTAGTGGCCTTAAAATAAATTATGGCTTTTAACTAATTAGTGCTCTTCTTAAAACTATACATGTTTGTGTGGGATGACAAGCTGTGAACAGTCTAATGCACACACACACACACACACATACACACGCACACACACGCATACACATACACACATACACACACACGCACACACATACACACACACACACACACACACACACACACACACACACACATACACACACACACACACACACACACACACAGGTGCACGCGCACACACACACACACACATATACACCCACACACATAAACACACCCATGCACACACCCACGCACACACACACACACACACACACACGCGCACACACACACACACACACACACACATACACCCACACACACATACACACACACACACACACACATACACCCACACACAGGCGCACATGCACACACACACACACACTCACATACACACACACACACACACACCCACACACACATACACCCACGCACAGGCACACGCGCACACACACGCACACACACACACACATATACACCCACACACACACACACATACACACACACATACACCCACGCACACACGCACACACACACACACACACACACACTGGGGGACTGAGCATTATATTGTCTCAGGTGTCATTGTCTGTCATTAATGTGAGGAGCTAATCAGCTCTCGCCATTACTCTCAGACATGGAGAACATGAAGGGCTGGAGGACCGAACGACAGCAGAAAAAAAGCCCTTGGACTCGAGAGTGAACAGAGTTTTTCTCACACTCTGAACATAATGGCCAGGCCCGAAAGGTTGAGAAGTGTGGACATTTTATATATAGGGTTATATTTATGTTGAATTTTATTTGATAAAGATTGTTGTACACTCTCCATTTCTTTTGTTTTCTATCTTTTTCTTTCTTTCTTTCTTTCTTTCTTTCTAGCATAGATTAACTTCATATTTAGGTCAAATCATTTGAATGTATATTTCCTAAGTGACGCTGGAACAGTGTTGGACCAAATCTCTTGTAATGTCTGTCTGCTGGTGTTTACAGTCTTTATCAGCGTGTCCCTACCCCCTACACACCCATACAGGTCCCACAGTATTGAACCAAGTCTGTCAGAATAAACATGTTTACAGTAGCATGGAACCCTGTGGATGTGACACATGTGAAGGTGTGAATTGTGGAGAAAGCATCCTAGGTTTCATATGTGGTAATGACATTATGCTCTTACTATCTGTGACTGCTGTCCCCTATTCAGTGAAGGGCTTTCAACCTGAATTTCCTCACATTTAGCTGCATTCATCCTGCCCCGCTTTTGTCCTGACCAATCAGACACATGTTCAACTGAAACCTATCTGATTGGCTTTTAATGAACCAACAGTATTGGGACATCAGACCGACAATGTAGATCAGTGGAGAATGTACTCATTTTAATGCTACAGTTAATTTGCTCAACTCAGTACCTGTAGAGCAGTCACATGAATTTGATTTTGATTTGCTGTAAATACTGAGGACATGCTGAGAGAAAGAAAAGGCTGTGTCTGACTGTGTGAAGTCAGATGTGCTTTACTATGGAATAACATTATCTACATGTAAACAATGTGATTCAATGAATGTCAGACAGTTTAAATGTCTAGTGATTATACAGAGAACAGAAGGGTTCTATATGAGTATGTACAATTCATCGTGCCAAAGGGACAAGATATTCCGGGGTAGGGGTGTGTGTGTGTGTGAGGGAGGCGGGGGGGGGGGGGGGGTGGCGCGTGTTTTTGTAAAATGCTGGGATCAATGTTTTTATGGTGATGAATATCTGGGTTTTTATTCTACATATATATATTCCAGAATTACAATCATAGATAGCAATACAATCCATACGCCTACAGCTTGAGATGGCATAGAACTTAAAAGGCCCTCACTGTTTGCCATCCATAATTAAACCAACATACATGTGATATGACATTACCACGGGTCCAGGTACAGTATTAGTACAATATACGGTTCAAAATGCCGCTTGAGTCTCTGGGCGACCAGACCTGTCCCTAGACTGAGGTGGTCCCGGTTAAGACCTGAACACAGTATTGTACACACATTAATTACTAGTGGATGTTACTTCCTATTCAAATATATTTACATGACATTGTACAGAACTCCCTGTGTATCTGGTGTGTGTACTAATGATGTGAATGCCTGGAGATTTAACCTGTTATTAATGATGTGAATGCCTGGAGATTTAACCTGTTATTAATAATCGAGGAAAGTTTTTCGTGGTTTCACACTAAGAAATGAATGACTGAGGCCATGGTGTCATGACTCTGTTTATTACACCAGTAGGTTTTACTGGATTAGACATTAAATCTTTTATCAGAAATTGTACAAAGACTGGTCTTAGCCAGCATAAAACATGAGACATGAGACATTAGGTCTAATACATTAGACATTAGATGTAAGACATGAAACATTAGACATTAGGCATGAGACAAGACACAAGACATAAGACATTAGCTTAACCTTGACCACGTGACAGAACATTGGGTTTATGTGCTTATTGTTTTAAAGAAATCTTCATTTTTCTGAGAAGTTGGACTATTTTTGGAGATGTCAGTCAGGCGACTATTGATAACTGATGTGCATTGATATTTCCATGTTTTTCTCTTTCCAGTTACTGCATTACATTTACATTTATTCAGTCCCAGCTGGTGAGGGAGCTGACTATGACAGAAGAGCCGCAGGGCTACGTTTCAGGAAGTGACAGGATAGAAGTGTAAGATAAATGTAGGGGGTTCGTTGGAAAATATTTAACATACTCTGTTTATAGAAGTGATGTACTCTAACCAGTATATCTACAACATCATTTAGCAATATTTGGTTGCAAAGTCAATCAATCAATGAATCAATCAATCAAAATGAAAGACATAACTCTTTGTGCCAAGAGAGCACTGTATGGACTGATCTAGAGTGCTTACATGTTGTGTTATTAACATTTGACAACTGTAACCATTTCATTTTTACTACGTATATCTGGACTCGTTTTTGCTCCTCTAGAGTAGAGAGCTTTAGAATGTAACTATGATATTGTGGATGTGGTTCTGAAGGTGGGTTCTATTTGTTGATATTTTAAATAGTTTCATGCAGCTTTGTGAGAAAATGTGGGAAAATGTTTTCGACTGCTTAGAAACAGATTCTTTCTTTTTCTTTTCTTTTTGTTTTTATTATTACTTTTTTTTTGGTCTGAGAGCTGTTGTGTTATTGTATGACAGAGTGTTTTTCAGACATTAAAAGCCTGTAATTTAAAAACAAAACAAAACAAAGCATTTTGAATGTTATTGTCTCAAAGCATTTAAGTATGTGCAAATAACTGATACCTGGCTAGTGAAGTCTGTGATATTACATCTGTGAATGAGGGCCATTGTGTGTGAAGGCCAGTGTGTCTGTTTCAGTGTGTGTGAAGGTCAGTGTGTGTGAAGGCCAGTGTGTGTGTAGGTCAGTGTGTGAAGGTCAGTGTGTCTGTTTCAGTGTGTGTGTAGGTCAGTGTGTGAAGGTCAGTGTGTCTGTTTCAGTGTGTGTGAAGGCCAGTGTGTGAAGGTCAGTGTGTCTGTTTCAGTGTGTGTGAAGATCAGTGTGTCTGTTTCAGTGTGTGTGAAGGTCAGTGTGTGTGAAGATCAGTGTGTCTGTTTCAGTGTGTGTGTAGGTCAGTGTGTGAAGGTCAGTGTGTGTGAAGGCCAGTGTGTCTGTTTCAGTGTGTGTGAAGGTCAGTGTGTCTGTTTCAGTGTGTGTGAAGGTCAGTGTGTGTGAAGATCAGTGTGTCTGTTTCAGTGTGTGTGAAGATCAGTGTGTGTGAAGATCAGTGTGTGTGAAGGCCAGTGTGTCTGTTTCAGTGTGTGTGAAGATCAGTGTGTGTGAAGATCAGTGTGTCTGTTTCAGTGTGTGTGAAGGTCAGTGTGTGTGAAGATCAGTGTGTGTGAAGGTCAGTGTGTCTGTTTCAGTGTGTGTGAAGGTCAGTGTGTGTGCAGGTCAGTGTGTGTGAAGATCAGCGTGTGTGAAGGTCAGTGTGTGTGAAGATCAGTGTATGTGAAGGTCAGTGTGTCTGTTTCAGTGTGTGTGAAGGTCAGTGTGTCTGTTTCAGTGTGTGTGAAGGCCAGTGTGAGTGAAGGCCAGTGTGTGTGAAGGTCAGTGTGTGTGAAGATCAGTGTGTCTGTTTCAGTGTGTGTGAAGGCCAGTGTGTGTGAAGGCCAGTGTGTCTGTTTCAGTGTGTGTGAAGATCAGTGTGTGTGAAGGTCAGTTGGTCTGTTTCAGTGTGTGTGAAGATCAGTGTGTGTGCAGGTCAGTGTGTGTGAAGATCAGCGTGTGTGAAGGTCAGTGTGTGTGAAGATCAGTGTGTGTGAAGGCCAGTGTGTGTGAAGATCAGTGTATGTGAAGGTCAGTGTGTCTGTTTCAGTGTGTGTGAAGGCCAGTGTGAGTGAAGACCAGTGTGTGAAAGTCAGTGTGCGTGAAGGCCAGTGTGTCTGTTTCAGTGTGCGTGAAGGTCAGCGTGTTTGAAGGTCAGTGTGTCTGTTTCAGTGTGTGTGAAGGTCAGCGTTTTGAAGGTCAGTGTGTCTGTTTCAGTGTGTGTGAAGGTCAGTGTGTCTGTTTCATTGTGTGTGAAGGTCAGTGTGTGTGAAAGCCGGTGTATGTGAAGGTCAGTGTGTGTGTAGGTCAGTGTGTCTCTTTCAGTGTGTGTGAAGGCCAGTGTATCGGGTGAGTGAATCAGAGGAGGTGTCAGAGGGGGTGTGTAAGAGTCAGTGTGTGTGAAGGCCAGTGTATTTGTTTCCGTGTGTGCGGGTGAGTGAATCGGAGGAGGTGTCAGAGGGGGTGTGTGAGAGTCAGTGTGTGAGAAGCGTGTAAGGAGGTGGTTCACAAACATTCTTGCCAAGTCATTGAGACACCACTATATGAAGTAAATGAAGAACTTCCCTCTATTTTTCTGACTGACTAGCTTTTCACTAACACTGAAGTTCTATCTTACTTCTTCATGAAGCAACAGTATACTCTTAGAAATAAAGGTGCTGACTAGAACCATATAGGGTTCTTTGGCTTGTCCTCAGAGGAGAACCCTCTTGGCGCCAGGTAGAACCTTTTTATGGAGGTTCCACCTGGATCCCTCTCAGAGGGTTTTACCTAGAACCCAACATAAAGGGTTACACCTAGAACCGTCTGTGAAAGGTTCCACCCAGAACCCCCTATGAGAGGTTCTACAGACAGCCCTTCTATGGTGTAGTGGTTCCACCTGGAACCCTCTCTGGGGGTTCTATCCAAATCCTTCTCACCCTCTAAGGTTTCATCTAGAACCCACTCAGTCAGTTTCACCAAAAACCTTTTCATATTTCAAGGGTTTAATCTAGAACCCACACAGGCGGGTCTAAAAATAACTTTTTATAAGGGTTTCACCTGTAACCCTCTTCTCCTCTTAGGGTTCTGCAAAGTACCATATTGTATTCTACAGATCAGGTAAAAAACTACTGAATACCATATACTGTATGTTGCGGTCATGTGTCATTTTAACAAGCTATGTTACAACTACCAATGTTTACAAATGTTGACACTGGAAAACATTCAAACAATTTTAAGTGAGAACAACATTTATTTAAAAATCTTGGAACACCGATGGCTAAGGAGGGGAGGCTCTCTGAGGATAAGCCAACAGAACAGGAGAGGCTGTGTAGGTTCCAGGAGGAACAGGTTAAAAGTGAGCATAGGACCAGGGGAATCAGCAACATGACAAATAGGACACAAGCCAGGCACATCACGCTGTCCTCAGCAGGTGAATAAATGTAATCTCCAGCAATGGTGACATAGCAGAGAGGGAAGAGAAAAAAGACAGAGGCATCATTCCGAGGTCCACTTACTACACGAGATGAAGCAGTACGCCATCTACAAACACCAGAGTAATGCAGGGTCCAGTGAGAGCAGTAGGAGAATGGGCAGACAATAATGGTGACCTTGGGTCAAAGTGAATAAGCCTGTCCTCCCATACTAAAAGCCCCAACTGCACACAACCCCACAAAGTTTTCACATTAATTATTTAAATAATGTTGAAATACTTTTCAGTAAAAATAAATTCCTGTTTTGTAACAGGTACAAACATTGCTTACTGTAATTTTAATAATGAAAAACTAGGGAAGTCTGTATGCCAACGCTGATCAAAAGTATGTATGGAATAAAGAATCATTTTCATCAATATTTAGCAAAGCCCAGTACTGGGCAGCAGCAGGAATGTGACCATTCCATTGCAGCTAAACTCAAATTTATCTCAAAATGAACATAAAAAAGCATCCCATGCTGCAACACAGTCTGGTCTGCTCACTACTACCCACACAGCTGCACAGGGGTTTTTGGAGTGATGATATTTTTGTATATTTACTGGGGCATCCATTTTAGCCACATTCAACCGCAATATTGGTTTCACTTTGATGATACAATTCAAGATGCTTTAGATATTTCTTTGGTGTTCTGGTTTTAATAGGATAATGTGGACATTGATAATACATTATGCCATCTCACCAGAAAAGGTGTTTGTATAATCACCCAAACCGTCTTGTTCAAGCCACCAGCACAGGTCAGTGTTTGTCCAGGCCATATCATTAATCTTCACAAAACCCCCCAAAAAACCCAACAACAACGACAACAACAACAACAACAACAACAACAAAAAACAAGAAACAAATGCTGGCGTTAAAATATCCACTTTCCACCATAAAAGACCTCAGCTAGACTCAAGCTTGCTGAAATAAGATATTGGATTCAGCTTGCCTTGATTCTCTGAAGTTTCTGATCTTCTGTGACTTCAACCCAGGTTCTAGTATCAGTTCATACACAGATAGACAGGTGATCACTCTTCTTGACAGGTGATCACACAATGTAAGAACAGAGTGAAGGGGTGTGAACAAATTCGTGATCAAAGATGGGTACTCAAATTGTACACACACTGAAGTAATCACTATTGATATGTCACACCTGTTTTGTAGAGGAAGACGTGTGATGACCTGAATGTTGCTCCTAGAAACACTGTCTGTTGGGGTGGGTTATTAGTGTAGTGGTTAAAATACACATCTCTAAGTCTGCTTGCTTTTCTAAGTGGTGGGGTTATAGTTTCAAATCCTACATGTGCTAAGTAGTTCTGGTCCCTTTGGCATGGTATTTTATCCTGTGTGAAAGTGGCTTTTATTAATCATTGGAAGAATAGAATCCCATGCAACACAATCAGCTAGTTTCTCAGGCATGGATTCAGCCTAGTCCTAGACTAAAAGAAAAACTTGGCAGACCATGTGGTGCAATCTGTAGGGCAACCAGCTCTCAGCTCCCACATACTGACCACCCCCTCTCCCCACAGGGTAGCCACACACCAAACCCCAGCCTGGGAGACCAGGGTTCAATTCCTGGCTCCAACACCCCTCCACACTGTAGCCCCCAGCCCTCCCAGCATCTATAGTTAAGGACAAATCGATGAGGGGGGTCAACTCTTCAAAAAATGGTGGCTGAGTAGGTAAGAGCACAGCAGTGCTATTTTAAAGATTAAGGGTTCAAGACATGATCTTCCCTCCAGAGAGCACATCATCATGTACACACACACACACATATACATATATATATATATATATATACATAAAATACTTAATTTATATAGCACTTTTCATACAAACAATGTAGCTCAAAGTGCTTTTACATATCAGTAGAAAGAAAATAAAAATAATAATGATAATAATAAAAAGTAATAAAATAAATAAAATGGTAGTAAATAGACCACACAATAAAGAAGTAAGGATAAACCACATAATTCAAGGGACATAAAACAGGAGAGATTGTCAAAGTTAATAAATAAAACAGTTTAGAGTAAAATAATTAAAAGAATAGATTAAATGAAATAAAAAAAAAGAATTTTATATACATATATATATATAATATTGTATTTTCAGCCAATCTTTATAAAAGCAGTTAAGTGTTGTAAATCATGTATTAGAAATTATAAAAAAAAGAAAAAAAAATTAAGATCTTCAACAGACAAATACCCCTCAACTCAACCCTTGTCTCACCTACACACAGTGTTTGTCACCTTGTCTCACCTACACACAGTGTTTGTCACCTTGGGAGGACTAACTGTAACAACCTCGCCACCTCCCTTGCCAGTCTCAGCCACTCAGCGTCGCCGGTCTACTAATCACCGGCCTGATCACTCTCATCCCACACCTCAGCCATTCCGCACTCAGCGTCGCCAGTCTACTAATCACCGGCCTGATCACTCTCATCCCACACCTCAGCCATTCCGCACTCAGCGTCGCCGGTCTACTAATCACCGGTCTGATCACTCATCCCACACCTCAGCCATTCCACACTCAGCATCGCCGGTCTACTAATCACCGGCCTGATCACTCATCCCGCACCTCAGCCATTCCGCGCTCAGCGTCGCCGGTCTACTAATCACCGGCCTGATCACTCTCATCCCACACCTCAGCCATTCCACGCTCAGCGTCGCCGGTCTACTAATCACCGGCCTGATCACTCTCATCCCACACCTCAGCCATTCCGCGCTCAGCGTTGCCGGTCTACTAATCACCGGCCTGATCACTCATCCCACACCTCAGCCATTCCGCGCTCAGCGTCGCCGGTCTACTAATCACCGGCCTGATCACTCTCATCCCGCACCTCAGCCATTCCACGCTCAGCGTCGCCGGTCTACTAATCACCGGCCTGATCACTCATCCCACACCTCAGCCATTCCGCGCTCAGCGTCGCCGGTCTACTAATCACCGGCCTGATCACTCATCCCACACCTTAGCCATTCAGCACTCAGCGTCGCCGGTCCGTCACCTTGGTTCTGGACATTAAACACCACTGCTGCTCTACCCATACTGCCGAATCCTCCCATACTGCCGAATCTACCCATACTGCCGAATCTACCCATACTGCCGAATCCTCCCATACTGCCGAATCTACCCATACTGCCAAATCTACCCATACTGCCAAATCTACCCATACTGCCGAATCCTCCCATACTGCCAAATCTACCCATACTGCCAAATCTACCCATACTGCCAAATCTACCCATACCGCTGAATCTCTTCTGTTTCTGATATTTTTTAAGGCCCTTTTTATTTTGCATTTACCTCGGTCATTGTTTTGTGTAATTGTTGTTTTGTACAGTTGTTGTTCTGTGTAGTTGTTGTTTTGTATAGTGATTTTGTGTAGTTGTTGTTTTGTGTAGTTGTTGTTTTGTGTAGTTGTTGTTTTGTGTAGTTGATGATGTTTTGCATGGCCATTGTTTTGAAGAGTTGTTTATGGTTTGTATGATTCCTGTTTTCTATGATTGTTGTTCTGTGTGGTTGTTGCTGATACAGTCATTGTTGTCTGTATGCTTTGTGTTGTTTGTATGGTTTCTGTTTTGTGCAGTTGTTAACGTTTTGTAGGATTCTTGTGCTTTACAGCTGTTTTATGTGGTTTTTGTTTTGGATGGCCATTGCTTATCATTGGTATGTTTTTCTAGACATTACAAGTGCTCCAGATCTCCATGTTAAAGATGTTAGGATGAAATGCAGATCCTCTGCAGCATATCAATAAAGTGTAACTTATCTTAAATATCCCTATCCCTAATAACTCTACTACTGCTAACCCTAATCTAACAACCTCAACACTACTATAATCCTATCCTAAATAACCTTAACACAACTACTGCTGACCCTAATCTAACAACCTTAACACTACTATAATCCTATCCTAAATAACCTTAACACAACTACTGCTGACCCTAATCTAACAACCTCAACACTACTATAATCCTATCCTAAATAACCTTAACACAACTACTGCTGACCCTAATCTAACAACCTCAACACTACTATAATCCTATCCTAAATAACCTTAACACAACTACTGCTGACCCTAATCTAACAACCTCAACACTACTATAATCCTATCCTAAATAACCTTAACACAACTACTGCTGACCCTAATCTAACAACCTCAACACTACTATAATCCTATCCTAAATAACCTTAACACAACTACTGCTGACCCTAATCTAACAACCTCAACACTACTATAATCCTATCCTAAATAACCTTAACACAACTACTGCTGACCCTAATCTAACAACCTCAACACTACTATAATCCTATCCTAAATAACCTTAACACAACTACTGCTGACCCTAATCTAACAACCTCAACACTACTATAATCCTATCCTAAATAACCTTAACACAACTACTGCTGACCCTAATCTAACAACCTCAACACTACTATAATCCTATCCTAAATAACCTTAACACAACTACTGCTAACCCTAATCTAACAACCTCAACACTACTATAATCCTATCCTAAATAACCTTAACACAACTACTGCTAACCCTACCCTAAAGACTTTAACACTGCTGCCGTTGACCCCAATCCTCACAACCCTAACACTACCATCCTAAATAAGCTTAACACTACTACTACTAAACCTATCCTAAATAACCTTAACATTACCAGGCTGGGAGTATTTGCATTTATTCAAGTGAGGAAATGTGAGCTATGAATTAAAATAATGATGCTGGTAATTTTAACTTTAACTGAAACAATTTCATGCATGTTGTTTCAGCTAGAGAATACGTAATCATCACTAGCCAAAGTCAGAACAGTTATCTCTTCCCTGTTTCCATGTCATTTTATGTCAACAGCTCTGTTATGCATGGACATGTGCATTGGGGGAGATTAATGTCAGACTTGTTGTTGCTGTATTTTCCAGCTTCTCCTGGAGTGTCGCTATCATCAGATTGGATTTTACATAATTATTGTGTGGGCGAACAGAGGGGGGGGTGGTGGTTGTGTGCACAAACTCATTTCTATTTGGGGGTCTGGTACATTTGAGAGTGGATGTGTGAAAAGATCACACAGATTACATGTGAAAACCCCATCAGGCCCCCACTCTCCCAGCTGCCTATGGGACTTCACTGCCCCCACACCTGAAAGGACTGGTTCCTCCTACACACTCATCTATTCAGCTCTGTTCTATTCCACAAAGCAGGTCCAAGCAACAGCCAATCACATTTCTGATGGTGGGTGGTGGAATAAAACAGCTAGTACCAACTGAATCTCTCTCTCTCTCCCTCTCTCTCTCCCTCTCTCTTTCTCTCACTCTTTCTCTCTCTCGCGCGCACACAGACACATTCACCACAAGCCTATCTTACCACCTTATTAACTGTGGGATAGAGGGAGCGAGAGATTGAGTGGGTGTGTGCGTGAGAGAGAGAGAGAGAGAGAGAGAGAGA
This sequence comes from Chanos chanos, assembly GCF_902362185.1. Classification (NCBI taxonomy): domain Eukaryota; kingdom Metazoa; phylum Chordata; class Actinopteri; order Gonorynchiformes; family Chanidae; genus Chanos; species Chanos chanos. The sequence goes on along the minus strand of NC_044500.1, from coordinate 64,681 downwards.
GAGAGAGAGGGAGTGCTGAGGGCACACAGACACATTTACCCTCTGCAAATACTGAACAGAAAACACCCTGATTTTTATTCAGCTAACAGATTCATCACCTGCTCATGATGCTAACAGTTCATTCATTCCTGTGAATCTCTCAGTTATCTGCTGGTCCAGTGTTATTAACACCACCATTCCACAGGATGGACCCAATCTCGCATCAGCCACATTACAGCACAGGATCTCAACAGATCAGAAATAAATGTTTATTTACACTGAGAGAGCAGACAGACTAAAAAGAATGTTACTAAAGGATGCGTCTGGTCATAAAAGAAACAGAGTGCTTAATGTGGGGCGGTGACTGTAGGACAGGGTGTATTCACAGCTCTGAAATCTGACTACAGTAGGGTTACCCTAACCCTAACCCTAACCCAGAGATTCAAAACCTACAGTAAACTTCAGTAAGGGTCTTACAGTTACATCAGACCATTCTATCCACAAAATCTTACTCAATTTTTCCACAAAATCTTACTCAATTTTTCCTCACGTCCAGAATGGAACCTCATATATGTGGTCAGAGGTTAGGAAGTTAGAGATGCTGAGAGACACTAAGTGAAGAGGAAATTAGGGCTGTTGAGGTCAACTTCTCTTATGTTTGTGAGCACAAGCTGTTTTAGCCAAGTAACTTCCTCCAGAGAAATGGAAACATGGTCCCTGCTCTTTGCAGAAGAGCCATTCTCTGTCATTCTTTTCTCACTAAATACCAGCTGAAAAAAAGTCCTTCTATTTAATTTAGTTCAAGAATTAAATCAGTTCAAGCTGATTTTGACCCTGAAACCAGAGCCCCTGCATACCAGGAGACGTTTGACAAGCCTGCTGTGGAAGCTAGTGAAGGGTATCACACTTAAAGTACAACAGGACACAACTCCAAAAGTGAGTGAGTAGTTGAAGTCTGTCCAGTTTGAGTGTTGAAACACTCAGACACAGCAACTAATAAGAGTGCAGGTTTGTGAAGTAGGACAAAAAATGAAACTTTTAGACTAGAGTTTCAAAGACACCTCAAAGATTCATTCATGTACTGTACTTCACTACCATCACTGGACCAGTTTTTGAGACACACCTGGATAGGCGATATTAAGTCCATATCTCAACACAGAGACTGACCGACAGAAAGCAGAACAGACCAATAATCAGGGGTGGACAGTAACGAAGTACATTTACTTGAATACTGTACTTAAGTACATTTTTCGAGTATCTGTACTTTACTAGAGTATCATGTTTTCTGGAAACTTATGACTTTCACTCCACTACATTTCTATGAAGGTTCTCGTTACTCATTACTTTGAAGCAAAGCTTTGAAGTCAGCGGACAAATTTCTTTTCTAAAATGCGATGGGCCATATTGTGTTTGTCACGGGAGAAAAACCAGTCACAGTAAACTACTCCTATGCTGTCAGTCAGTTCAAAGTGCATGCTGCATTGGATTTTTCTGGATTTGCCCAAAGTGTGAATTATACAATGACAGTCGGGGGGTCATTTTTTTCTCCAGGGCTACATAGCATAGGATATAGAAACGTTTCGACCCCCTGACCCGTTGATTTTACCTCTTTTTGGGGGCGGTCCAAGTCTTAATTAGGGGGGGTTAGACCTCCCCAATCCCCCCGTAATTTGAACCCGGGATTTGCCTACGAAATTGTTGTACTGAGACCGATGTTATGTCGCAACTGGTTTTCAAGCTGACTGGTTCAAGCTGACTGGTTTTCAAGCTGACTGGTTCAAGCTGACTGGTTCAAGCTGACTGGTTTTCAAGCTGACTGGTTTTCAAGCTGACTGGTTCAAGCTGACTGGTTCAAGCTGACTGGTTTTCAAGCTGACTGGTTTTCAAGCTGACTGGTTCAAGCTGACTGGTTTTCAAGCTGACTGGTTCTTGTACGCGTTCACGTACTGTGTTCGCCTAACTATTTTCAAAGGTGGCTGTGATGTAGTGCTCACTGCTCACTTATACAATCATGTTCGCCACAGTAGACTTGAAAACCGCGATTAACATGTTTGTGAGTGTGTGATGAATCTGGTGACAAAGGCAGACCACAACTGCTTCTGTTAACACACCGGGTCCTGTGTGAATCCACTGACACATACTAACAGCTAGCAAAAAAGTCCATACTGCCGAATCTACCCATACTGCCAAATCTACCCATACCACCAAATCTACCCATACTGCCGAATCCTCCCATACTGCCAAATCTATCCATACTGCCGAATCTACCCATACCGCCAAATCTATCCATACTGCCGAATCTACCCATACCGCCAAATCTAAGTTTTATTTTGCATTTACCTCGGTCATTGTTTTGTGTAATTGTTGTTTTGTACAGTTGTTGTTCTGTGTAGTTGTTGTTTTGTATAGTGATTTTGTGTAGTTGTTGTTTTGTGTAGTTATTGTTTTGTGTAGTTGATGATGTTTTGCATGGCCATTGTTTTGAAGAGTTGTTTATGGTTTGTATGATTCCTGTTTTCTATGATTGTTGTTCTGTGTGGTTGTTGCTGATACAGTCATTGTTGTCTGTATGCTTTGTGTTGTTTGTATGGTTTCTGTTTTGTGCAGTTGTTAATGTTTTGTAGGATTCTTGTGCTTTACAGCTGTTTTATGTGGTTTTTGTTTTGGATGGCCATTGCTTATCATTGGTATGTTTTTCTAGACATTACAAGTGCTCCAGTTTCCTCCAAAAGCCAAAGATCTCCATGTTAAAGATGTTAGGATGAAATGCAGATCCTCTGCAGCATATCAATAAAGTGTAACTTATCTTACACATACTAACAGCTGACACATACTAACAGCTAGCAAAAAAGTGCTTTCAGAAACATATGTAAAAACTATCACTAAATGTTCCATGGTCAGTTTCTCATGTCTGCTTTTCTACACACTGAACTTGTATACTTGCTTAATCATGATTATGATGACGATGATGATGATGATGATGATGATGAAGAAAAAGATTATAATAAAAAACTGTAATTTTTTCTGATTTATAGAACACACACAAACACACCACACACACACACACACACTGCCAGGGCTGTGTCAGAACAGTGCCATGCTGTTTTGTGGGGGGTGGGGTAGGGGTGTTAAAATAAAATTAAAAAAAAAAATAAATAAAATGACGATAGTAGATTCAACTATATTTCAACAGGCTTTGTAGCATATTCCACAAGCTTTTTATCCTATAGGTTCTACAAACAAGTCAGTGCATTCAGTAGGTTCTTTCAGAGTCAGGTTCTGTAAATGCATTGTGGCAACAATAGAACAACGCGTCGACATTAAAAAGAAAATGTACTTTTGAATACTTAAGTATTTTTAAAAGCAAGTACTCCAGTGCTTTTAACTCAACTAAAAATTTGATTGAACAACTTTCACTTGTATTGGAGTAATATTTGACCAGGAGTATCTATACTTTGAAGTAACGGAGTTGTGTACTTTGTCTTTTCCTATCGGACTATTTCGTCACCGTATTTTTACTGTTTGCTTAAAAATTCGAGAAAACTCCCTTCTGTACAAGACAGTCACGTCAAAATATAATTTACACGTTAAAAATTTAAATAAACATTTAAATAATCCTTTACAATTTACGATTAAAACCAACTAAAGTCTAAAGTTTTAATTTTACAGCTGTGAGACGCATTACTGTTACTCTTTTATTCTGATTATTTTTAAATCAACCAATCGGTCATGTGACTGCAATCATCTGACCGCAGTCATATGACATGAATGTAAAGTTCGTTGAGGTTGGACACGAAAGGACAAGACAGAGGTTAAGACACTCTCTCACAGACAATAGCAGACACAAGCAGAACTGAATCCAAAGCAGCTGCAGCGATAAGAAAATACAGAGGATTTTTTTTTTTTGCATCTAATGGAAAATTAGCTTTGCTGAACATATAAAATCGTGTGTTTCTCCGGTCGACCCCGTATATCTCAGCTTACCACGATGAAAGCGAAAGCCTTATTGGTTTGTTTGTTTTTTATCTGGGTTGAGGACTCGTTTTGTGACACCCCTGCCAACTGCACTTACGAAGATTTGCTGGGCACTTGGATCTTCCAGGTGTCAAATGTAGGACAGGATCGGAGCATTAACTGTTCGACCATGGGTAAGTTTATGGGGCTAATAGCAGAGAACATTGCCTCATGTCCCAAGAGACTGGCCTAGTTTTGGCTGGAAGTCTTCATTCGGATGCTATTGTCGTGCGTTTGTACTCCTAATTACATTTATTGTGCGGCAGAGTTTAATTCATAAGCATATCAGTCTATCAAAATCCCATGAAGTTCAGGTTGTTTCTTTGTAATTGTTTTCGTGTCGAACAGGCACTCCTGTAAGGTCGGTAACAGTCCATTTGCAGAAGTTGTCGGTGGCAGTAGATGATGTGGGAAACACTGGTTTCTTCACGTTGATTTACAATCAAGGTTTTGAAGTCGTCCTGTCCGACTACAAGTGGTTCGGATTTTTTAAAGTAAGTTTCTCTGATCTGCTTTGAGCGTTACTCTGGTTTCAAATATCGCCACATGATCGGTCTTATGACACTCATGTTTAACAAAAAGGCGGAAGTCTTTGTTTCTGATTCGCTTCCGCTATTTTTCGCAGGTCTGTCTCGGTTTGTCTGGTCAAGGTTGTTCATACACAAACTTCTCAAATGAGACAAGGTTTCATGTTCTGATTTCACCGGAGGAGTGATGTCTTAATATCGTGATTGAGTCCATATCGTGTATTCAAGTGACTTTGGTAACGACTAATACAGATCTGTATTAGTCGTTACCAAAGTCACTGGAAAGACTGAAGACAGAATCTATCACCAACGCTCTCTCTCTCTCCCTAGTATTCCCAGGAGGGATCAAAAGTGACCAGTTACTGCGACCAGACTTTACCAGGTTGGGTGCATGATGTACTGGGTAACAACTGGGCATGTTTCACTGGCAAGAAAATCCAATCTGTTGTTCCGAGGACAAACCAGAATCCCAACATCTATAATCCACTGTGAGTCAAGTCTGTGTGTGATAAACCTGTAACCCACTGTGAGTCAAGTCTGTGTGTGATAAACCTGTAACCCACTGTGAGTCAAGTCTGTGTGTGATAAACCTGTAACCCACTGTGAGTCAAGTCTGTGTGTGATAAACCTGTAACCCACTGTGAGTCAAGTCTGTGTGTGATAGACCTGGGGCTCCCCTGAGAGGAGGAGGAGGAGGAGGAGGAAGAACATGTGTATGTGTGTTCCCTGAATCAGTCTTTCGTTGTGTACCTTTGTGTTTCCTGTTGCTGGATGTTTTTGGTCGTGTGTTTAATGAGACTGTGGTGTTAAAGCTCTGGCACTGACTGAAACTCTGTGGGATTTCTGTTGGGGTTTTTTTTTTTTTTTTTTTTTTTTTTTTTTTTGCTATAGTCAGAGATGTGAGTTCATCCTTATCTCTCTCTCCTCCCCCTCCCTATCTGTTCTCCAGTCTCCTGCAACAACCTTACAAGCACAACATGGATTTTATAAACGCCATAAACTCTGTTCAGAGCTCCTGGAGAGCCACACTTTACAGAGAGCATGAAGCTTTTACCATTCGCCAGCTTATCCAGAGGGCAGGAGGCCCTGCCTCAAAGATACCGCGGTATATATGCGCGCACACACACACACACATGGTCACTCAGACACACACACACACACATACACATCCGCAGACACAGACACACGTACGCGCACATGCACACAATAACTAAGACACACACACGGCCATGCAGACACAATAACTAAGACACACACACACACACACACACATACACGGCCATGCAGACACAATAACTAAGACACACACACACACACACGGCCATGCAGACACAAATACATTGACAAACCTGAGATGCATAGATGTGTTGATGTTTTTACAGCATTTTCTGCTCTTGATCTTCAGGCGTGTCAGACCTGCCCCTGTCTCTGCAGAACTGGAAAAGATGGTCGCAGGGCTTCCAGAGCACTGGGACTGGAGGAACATTAATGGAGTCAATTACCTCAGTCCAGTCAGGAACCAGGGTATATACACACAGACACACAGTCAATTACCTCAGTCCAGTCAGGAACCAGGGTATACACACACACACACAGACACACAGTCAGTTACCTCAGTCCAGTCAGGAACCAGGGTATACACACACACACACACACAGTCAGTTACCTCAGTCCAGTCAGGAACCAGGGTATACACACACACACACACAGTCAGTTACCTCAGTCCAGTCAGGAACCAGGGTATATACACACACACAGTCAATTACCTCAGTCTAGTCAGGAACCAGGGTATATACACACACAGACACACAGTCAGTGACCTCAGTCCAGTCAGGAACCAGGGTATATACACACACAGACACACAGTCAGTTACCTCAGTCCAGTCAGGAACCAGGGTATACACACACACACACAGACACACAGTCAGTTACCTCAGTCCAGTCAGGAACCAGGGTATACACACACACACACACACACAGTCAGTTACCTCAGTCCAGTCAGGAACCAGGGTATACACACACACACACACAGTCAGTTACCTCAGTCCAGTCAGGAACCAGGGTATATACACACACACAGTCAATTACCTCAGTCTAGTCAGGAACCAGGGTATATACACACACAGACACACAGTCAGTGACCTCAGTCCAGTCAGGAACCAGGGTATACACACACACACACACCCAGTCAATTACCTCAGTCCAGTCAGGAACCAGGGTATATACACACACAGACACACAGTCAGTTACCTCAGTCCAGTCAGGAACCAGGGTATATATACACACACACATACACACACAGTCAATTACCTCAGTCCAGTCAGGAACCAGGGTATATACACACACAGACACACACACACACACACAGTCAGTTACCTCAGTCCAGTCAGGAACCAGGGTATACACACAGACACACAGTCAATTACCTCAGTCCAGTCAGGAACCAGGGTATATACACACACACACACACACACACAGACACACAGTCAGTGACCTCAGTCCAGTCAGGAACCAGGATATATACACACAGACACACAGTCAGTTACCTCAGTCCAGTCAGGAACCAGGGTATATACACACACACACAGTCAATTACCTCAGTCCAGTCAGGAACCAGGGTATATACACACACAGACACACAGTCAATTACCTCAGTCCAGTCAGGAACCAGGGTATATATACACACAGACACACAGTCAGTGACCTCAGTCCAGTCAGGAACCAGGGTATATACACACACACACACAGTCAATTACCTCAGTCCAGTCAGGAACCAGGGTATATACACACACAGACACACAGTCAGTGACCTCAGTCCAGTCAGGAACCAGGGTATATACACACACATACACAGTCAATTACCTCAGTCCAGTCAGGAACCAGGGTATATACACACACAGACACACAGTCAATTACCTCAGTCCAGTCAGGAACCAGGGTATACACACACAGACACACACACAGACACACAGTCAATTACTTCAGTCCAGTCAGGAACCAGGGTATACACACACACACACAGTCAGTTACCTCAGTCCAGTCAGGAACCAGGGTATATACACACACAGACACACAGTCAATTACCTCAGTCCAGTCAGGAACCAGGGTATACACACACACACACAGTCAATTATCTCAGTCCAGTCAGGAGCCAGAGTACACACGCACGCACACAGACACACAATCACACACACTCACAGTCATTTACCTCAGTTCAGTCAGGAACCAGGGTACACATACACACGCTTACACACGCACGCACGCACACACACACTTATGCACGCACACGCGCACACACACGCGCGCACACACAGAGTCAATTACCTCAGTCCAGTCAGAAACTGCAGTACACACACACTCTCACTCACACACAGTTTACCACGTCAGCCCACAGGAAAGGCCCACAGGTCTTTTCCTGTTGCACCTTTGCGGTTCACAGAGAGAAGAGATGGAGTAAGGAGGGACTTTGAGAGATGTAACAGAAAATATTCTCTCAGTTGGTTTCATAATCTTCAAAATAGTTCTTGCTTTTCTTTTTTGCACATTTGAACAGTAATTCATTCTTTACAGTATGTAATTCAGTAATTCGTTCTTTATAGTATGTAATTCAGCAATTCATTCTTACATTGCTCTGCTTCCCTCAGTGCAGAATCAAATCACACACACGCACAGACTAATTTATCAGTAGGACTGTCAGGGTTTGGAGATGGGGTTGGTCAGAACTAAATTTCACTATTTGCCAGTTGTTTTTTCTGTTAAAAGATATCTTCAAATCATAACTTTAATATATGAATTTCTAAAGCAATGTGAGAAATCAGAGTTTTAAAACAGTCATTTTTTGTGGCTTTACTGGTGGTTTAGTTTCTAAACATCACTGATTCTTTAGCAACAAAATTAACAAAAGTAAGAAAACTTAAGCAAAAACACGTTTCGAATTAAAATGTAGGTGCCCACTCGTCTGTTGCAGGCCAGGATAATGTTAGCTAGGTAGAAAAACCAAAACTACATTCACGATTAGAGAATAATGTTGTTACAACATACATTCAGCACAACTACCTCCTTCTCAACACAGGAGTGGGTAACATGATGTCCCTTTTCTTGGGCATTTGATGATCGACACGATTTCCCCCCGTTGACCTTTGCTTCACAGCCAACTAAGTCACCCGTCTGTCTCCTGCACTGACGCACTTCTGTCGTGTTTTTACTGGAAGTGTCGTGTTTTTACTGGAAGTGTCGTGTTTTGCTTAAAGGTTTTGTTCATTTTGTTGCTTCTTTTGTTTTGCCATGTTATTTTCAAATTGTTTATTTCTTTCTGTTTTGATTTGCAGTTTGGTATAACCAAACAAGTCTAACCAAATTCTTTCTCTTTTTTTTTGTTTTCTCTCTCTCTCCCTGTCTCTCTCTCTCTCTCTCTCTCTCTCTCTCTAGCATCTTGCGGGAGTTGTTACTCATTTGCCACTATGGGAATGCTAGAAGCCCGGATCCGAATCCTGACCAACAACACGGAGCAGACCATCCTCAGTCCCCAGCATGTGGTGTCCTGCTCACAGTATTCTCAAGGTATGCATGGATGCACGCACACACATGTAATACATGTACAGGCAAACAAATGCAAGTGCATGTGCACACACAAACACATGCACATCCATGCATGTACACATGCATGTACACACAGGCTTTTATTCACATGCATGTACACACAAGCTTATACACATATGGAATGAGTAAAATGAAATCTCATGACTTTATTTAGCTTTCATGATGTGATTTGTCTTTTCTGGACCTGGCCTTGTTAGACTTTAGATGGTTCTGAGCACAGGGTTCTTACAAACCCCCATTAAATGATTTGTTCAGAAGTAGATTATAATTAGAATAGATTAATTTCATAAATATCTGGTTTGATTGTCACTCATTTTCTTCATTAAGGTGGTGAGATATATTCTTCCCTTAGGGGGTTTGATTTACTCTATGGTTCCTCTCATTTCTAGTTTTCACACAGCAGTTTTCATTCAGAGCATTTACTTCAGGGTTCCCACGCGTCTGGAAAACAGTTGACCAATTTTCCAGTCATGAAAACACATGGAAAATCAGAGAAAAAGTAAAATTTCATGGAAAATCTTGTGTTGTCTTGGAAAATTATTTCAACATTTTCCTGTTTTCATTTAGCTGAGAATGAACTACTAGGGTATCTATCAGAGTTTCTCAAAATGGATAACATCTGAAAGGGCCAAGTTTTGTTCAGGACCATATTGACGGTGAAATGCGAGTTTATGGACCAGAGTATTTTGAACAGGCTGCAGCAACGCTGTGAACTCACCTCCAAGTCATGTCACTAGATCAGCACTGAAAATGTCCTGGAAAAGTCCCTAACCTTAACCCTAACCCAAACGAAAGATTTGAATTTAGACTGCATTTTGTAGCTCTGTCTAATTCTCTTGTTTTGCTGGAAATTTACATTCATTCAAATTTGGCTCAGAATGAGAATTTATTAGCAGTTACATGACTGTGTGGAGTGGGTGGTGGAGGAACAAACATCTGGGATTTGAGATTGTTTGTGGAACAACCTTGATTGTCAGAAAGGACATAATCTGTTCCATGACACTAAAAATTCACTTAGCTTCTGGGCTAAAGCTGCAGTTTTTAAAGCACTGGTTACCCTGTGACCTCAGACAGCTAATTTCATCATGTTTTATCTCTCCTTTGCTACCTCTGTGTCTCTCCTTCCACCTCGTTCTCTCTGCATCTCTCCTCTTCCCTCGATGTCTCTCCCGTCCTCTCTTTCTCTCTGCATCTCTCGTCCTCCCTCTGTCTGGACCAGGCTGTGATGGTGGCTTCCCCTACCTCATTGGCAAGTACATCCAAGACTTTGGCATTGTGGATGAGAAGTGTTTCCCATACTTGGGCAGGGATTCTCCATGCGAAGTTCCCAAGGACTGCAGTCGACACTTCACCTCTGACTATCACTATGTGGGTGGATTTTATGGGGGCTGCAATGAAGCAGCCATGATGCTGGAGCTGGTGCGAGATGGTCCGCTGGGTGTTGCGCTGGAAGTCTACCCCGATTTCATGAACTACAAGGAAGGAATCTACCATCACACGGGCCTACAAGACACCTACAACCCTTTTGAGCTGACCAACCACGCGGTGTTACTGGTGGGGTATGGTCGCTGTCATAAGACCGGGCAGAAGTACTGGATTGTGAAGAACAGCTGGGGGACAGGCTGGGGCGAGGACGGGTTTTTCCGAATCCGAAGAGGCTCAGATGAGTGTGCGATCGAGAGTATCGCCGTGGCTGCCAAACCCATCCCAAAGCTGTAGAGGCTCTCTCTCCCGCCGGCTCCCATGCTCTGTATGGTGGAATGATGCAGATGAATATTTCATTTATTGAATAATTGCTGGGAAGGTTTTTTTTTTTTTTTTTTAAGCTCTCCAAAGGGAATTTAGTTGTTTTTGCATGTGTGTCTAAGGGAGCCAAATCTCATTTTTAAAAGGGAAATGTTGGTTTAATTGGACGCATGGCTCTGCCGTCATGAGGTTAAACTCAAGTACTTTTCAGAGCAGATCTAAAATGTTTTAGTTCATAAGTCTTCATACAAATCTGTCACTGAAAGACACTGGAATCCAAAAGGGAATTATTAGTGAAGTAGTGGAATGAATTTGTTTTTTAAATTAATCTTATTTTTTAAACAGTAAGGAAATCATAGTACCTCCCAGATCGAACTTCAAGCATTTTTGTGGTGAAATTTTGGCTTTTGTCAACAAAGGGATTGTGTAGTCTTGGGAGCACTCTCTACGGCCATTTTGTATTACAAGAGAAAACCCTGTAGACGGTTCTGTTTTCTGCTGCCTTATACCCCCAGTACTTTAAAATAAAGTGATCAGGAGAAGTATGAGATTGTGCACTGGCTGACACTCACCTGCCTCTGAGCAGATGATCTGTCTGCTCTCTTGGCCTTCTTCACCTGATTGTGATTTGTTTTGCACTTGTCTTTTATCTTGTATGTGTAATGATTTTAATAAAGTTGCTTTTAAAGAATGTTAATGACGTCTTCTTTAATCTTTACTGGCTTGCAAACCTTGTTCATTATCATTAAATACAGCTGTGTGAGTTAATCCAGTCTGTTGGTCAGTGCTAAAACAGGGTAATCTGCTCTGTCAGTTACAGCTAAAAGCGAGAGAATGCTATTGTACTGTTTAGGCTCCTTGTTGTCTGTTCCTGGGTAATGGGTATAAGGAAAATGGCAACTGCTCTAGTCTCCATCTCAGGTCATTCGCCTAAGAACCACGGCAAAGGATGGGAAACAAGACCGTTTGTTTAATCACTTGAACAGTCAAAAAAATTCTGAGAATATTTACACACGTCACAATGACAGAACACATATTATCACTAAACAAGTATTGTATGTTACTGCCACTTACCTTATTTTAAAAAGGCAGAAATAGTGTGATCTGTTACATCTGTTTCAGTGAGGCAAATCGTATATGTAATTGCATATAGTAAATGTAAGTAGGTTGTAAAGAGTCAATCGAACTTTCTTTTACCCTCTAGTTTTTTGGAAAGGTCTCTTAAGGGGGTTGGAATATCACAAACGTGTGACCTTTCTCTCCTCCCTCCTGTTTGGGTCATGCGTGGGGAGTGCTTGGCAAGTCACAAGTTACTGCCTCATATTATACGGTTCTCTCTTACCCCTACAAGCCATGGGCGTTCCTTCTCTCTCCAGAGAGAATTGCGTTCCTCTGTAATTCTTTCACCACGGATTACACGGGGTATGAACCATAGCATTGAGCGGCCGCCATGCAAAATAGTCACCAGAAAGAACACCTTTACAAAATACTGGTGATCGGGGATCTTGGTGTCGGAAAGACCAGCATCATAAAACGATACGTTCACCAAAACTTTTCCCCGAATTACCGTGCAACCATTGGAGTTGATTTTGCCTTAAAAGTTTTGAACTTGGATCAGGAGACCGTCCGACTCCAGTTATGGGACATAGCAGGTACGTTTTGGATGTAATCTCTAACAGTAAATAGAAAATAGGGTATTTGTAAAGAGTTGTTTCCTCTGTCTCTCTCTCTCCATACTGTATATATATATATATATACACACACACATATACATATTGTATGATTCCACTGATCAGTAACCCATGTGGCTGTTGTTATTTGTGTTTTACAACACAAAAGTCGTTTAGATGAATAAAGTCTAAAACAAATTTTAAAAAATACAGCAAATTATTTACAATTTACAATTTAGTTATTTGGCAGACGCTTTTTACCAAAGCGACTTACAATTGGTGCATCAGTCGGACTTCTAATACCTTCAACAGTTTGCTCAAAGTCATATGTGCTGTAACTGAAATACTCTATAGCTGTGGATGGTTGGATTTATTTTTGGTGTTTGTGTTGAGAAAAATGTTTTTAATTTGATTTTAGTATTTATGTTGCCTCCTTTCATCTGTATAATTTTGGGTGTTTCTACTCGGTACTTTGAAAAGACTTCAGCGAACAAATAACTGGACTCAGAAAGAGAATATGTACTCTTCAACATTATTACCAAACTCACGTGAGCCTTTAGAACTAGGGATATGTTCAGCTCTGCATGGTGCTATGTGTGCCCTCGAGGTCTCTCTCTCTCTCTCTCTCTCTTTCTCTGTGCGCTCCTCAGTGGTATGCACGAAGTCATGTGTTTGATGCTCATGTGAGAGAGATTTTGATGAAAATAACAGAAAAGACTAAATAAAGACAGGCGAAAAGGAGGAGGTAAAAAAGAATGACTTATTATCATCAGATGTGTGTAAGAAATGTGATTTATTCTACCACACTCGCAGAGGTTAAGTACTTCATAATGACAAAACTTTTTTTTTTTTAATTAATTAAAAACTTAACACTCACCCTTCACCTTACTAGAGATAACTAACGTGGACTCTCCCACCCACTGTATTAGAAACACTTTTCTCATAGTTAGACTATGAAGATGTACAATTACAATCTGTTGCCCATCAGTAGCCACACACAATTTGTTAGCTGCCCTCACTTTGGTAGAAACACCAGCTTTGTAGATACACTTTGCTGGTATGTGTTTAGAGACCATGGCCCATCCGTTGCCATGCACAGTGTGTGTTAGTCATCCTCTAGCCCATTCATCACTGGACACTGTATGTCCACAGGGCCGCTGGTAAATGGATATTGTTTGGGTGAGTGCCAGTGTCTTGGTAGTGACATGATAGTGGGGGTATCAGGCATACCAAGTGTTGTTACCTGGGATTTTACATATGTAAGTGTACACATTTACAGTCACTTATAAGGTAAAAGGGTTCATGTATGGAGATTTTCTTGTGCTTAATTCATTGGTCAGCATACTCACTGCATTATACAACAAAATGAGTTAGCATCAAATTCTTTTTATATACTACTGTCTCTTATGTCATCACATTTTATCCTGGGAGCCCAGTTGTCAATATATTTTGTGAAGCATGCTGGTAATCAGGTTAGAGTTTCCCTGTGTATCAGAGGAGCAGCGCTGTGGCGTAAGGGTTGTGAATTCTGCAGGGCCATGATGGTCCACACACCATTTCCACTCAGTAAAACTGACACATTTACACAATAAGTTAAAAGTTAATATCTTTATGAAAGGTAATAATAATTATTGTATCCTTTTCTGACTTAATATACAAAATATGACCATGTCATAGGTCATGACCATTCTAGTTCTTCGGGCATGATGACGGTCATCTGATATGATTTAGTCTAAAAAATGTCACCTACTGTGAGATCTGTGACCTCTGACATAAATAAGACCATCCGATGAATTAATAATTATTTATTTAACACCTTAATTCCAAATGTCCATTTTCCCTCAGGTCAGGAGCGTTTTGGGAATATGACAAGGGTGTACTACCGTGAGGCAATGGGTGCGTTCATTGTGTTTGACGTCACTCGTCCCTCAACCTTTGAGGCTGTCACAAAGTGGAAGGAGGACCTGGATGCCAAGCTGAGTCTGGCCAATGGGAAACATGTGGCCGCTGTGCTATTGGCCAACAAATGTGACCAAGGGCGAGATGTCCTTACCAACAATACCCTCAAGATGGAGCAATTCTGCCAGGAAAATGGCTTTGTAGGCTGGTTTGAGACCTCTGCTAAGGTAAAGGATCTGTTCATCTCCGTTATTACACAGATCAGCGTATTTCAATAGCCATCAGAGGCACGATTTTTACATAGTGCAGCAGTGTCTGGCTAGTCTCAGTATATCTGGGCCACCGATACACAGCAGAAAACAAAAATAATCCATCGAATATTTATTTATGAAATATGTATTTTGCAAAGTTTATAGTAGACCATGCACTGTTAGAATAATTAGATAAATAATTCATGTGTACATCAGCCTGCTATGAAGATGCTTTTGAACTGAAGGAGGGCCGAGACCAATGGGCTGAATTAAACAAGCCCCATGTGTTTAGTTACATTTCACATTCACGGGGAAGGAGTGAACAAATCAATAAATGACTGCTGAAAAAACTGGTGAGTGAATTAGTCTACAAATCTGCCTTGAGTCATGGTGAAGAACAACAGTGCACACTGCTACATCAGACTGCCATTTTTTCATTGTAAAGTTTTTTAGTACAGCTGGACTGAGGACTCACTACTTTTCAACCTTTCAAGTGCTCTACACGCATTACCAAATACCGTACCTACTCTCAACACTGAAACCTCCAAACATTTCTGCATCAACGACATTTCTGCATACCTACTTACACCAAATGACATTTCTGCAAGTTTTCTGAGTACATTTGAGGTATAGACTATGCTATACCATAGACTGATGGCAAAAGGCATCTACTTGCAGATGAAACCGTATAAAAGGAGCTGAAATGTATGAATTACAAATACATAACAATAGGAACATAATGGTAAAAGAGCACATTGTCATCTTCACTATGCACAGCACCAATGCATGATGATGATAAGTGCTTCTAGGCACTTTTTTTTTAACATGTGTCTCTCTCTTCCTCACAATCTCACTGCCTGATCTATCTACACAGTCTCCTCCATGTCAGACAAACATAGAAAACAGTGTAGTGTACTGGTTTTATTGTGAATACGTCATGTAGTGTAATGGTTTTAGTGTGAATATGTTGCCTAGTGTACTGGTTTCAGTGTGAATATGTTGTGTAGTGGACTGGTTTCAGTGTGAATATGTCATGTAGTGTACTGGTTTTAGTTTCACTGTGTCATGTAGTGTACTGGTTGTAGTGTAAGTATATTCTGTACTGTACTGGTTTCAGTGGAAATATGTTAATCTTTTCGTGTGTTGGCTCCCTCTCAGTAGGAAGTATTAGGTAAACCTAGTCTGCCTGTTGTAATAAGCTATCCTGGCTCCATAGACTCAGTTCTATATTCCAATACTATATACTGTCTTTGAGTAATAAAATTATAAGGCTGCCCACAACTCTTTTTTCATATTAAGAAAGGTAATGAAACTACAACACAGTCAAAATATCTGTGAAACAAGAAGCAAGAGCAATTTGCAAATGAATGGTAAACTGTCAGCGTGTCCAGAGGAGAGAGACCAGAATTCATGATCGGAACCAATCCTGGTTGACCTATTTGCCTTTAAATTTTCTTCTAATGATATATGTATAGTGTAGAGATTACAAATTCATCACATTAGACATAATGTAGATATCACTTATTCATTACATTAAATGTATTGTGGAGATTACAAATGAATTACGTTAGATATAATGTAGAGGTTACCAATTCATTACATTAGAGATAATGTAGAAGGAGTCAGAGTTGAAAATTAGTCATTGTTGCAGGTTACATACCCCAATGACAGAGAGATTACATACCCTAATGACAAAGAGATTAGCTACCCCAATGACAGAGAGATTACATACCCCAATGACAGAGAGATTACATACCCCAATGACAAAGAGATTACATACCCCAATGACAAAGAGATTACATACCCCAATGACAGAGAGATTACCTACCCCAATGACAGAGAGATTACATACCCCAATGACAGAGCGATTACATACCCCAATGACAGAGAGATTACATACCCCAATGACAGAGAGATTACCTACCCCAATGACAAAGAGATTACTTACCCCAGTGTCAGGGAGATTACCTACCCCAATGTCAGAGAGATTACATGCACCAGTGACAGAGAGATTACCTACCCCAATGTCAGAGAGATTACATGCACCAGTGACAGAGAGATTACATACACCACTGACAGAAAGAGTAAGTGCCTCAATAATAGAGTAGTTATATATTCCAGTGTATAACAGTGCAGTGCAGATATATTCTACAGTGACTAGGCAGTTATATACTATACTAATTAAAAATTAACAATGGTCCGCAGTTAACTGTGTTTAGAATCTGTTCAGTTTGAGTGTCCATATATTTTAAACATTATAGTCTGACCAAATCTCTCTCTTTATGCCCCCCCCCCATGCGCTCTCTCTTCTTCAGGAAAACATCAACATTAATGAGGCGGCTAACTGTCTGGTGAAGCACATCATTGCCAATGAGAATGATATCCTCCAGTCAGAAGAGCTCACTACCATCTCACCACAGTTGGAATCTGGGAGGGGCGGGGCATGCTCTGCCTGCTTCAGATCTTAAAGCTCCACCCTCCCCACAGTTCCTTTCTAGTTCAGTTCAGTTCATTTTCATGAATACATCAGAAACCTCAACATCTGTGTGTGTGTGTGTGTGTGTGTGTGTGTGCATTTGTGTGTTTGAGTGTGATTTTTTTCCTTAGCCCTGTGTTATACAGAACCTTAACACTTTTTACTACATTATGGTTTCTATTTATTTGCATTTTATGTAACGTTAAGTGTCTTTGTTTTTTTTAAAGGCTCAGTATGAATGAAATGAAATAAAATTAAATTAATTTAAACTAAATGATAATATTAAACCGCTCATTAAGACTAATACTAAGGATTGATTGTGATATTTAAATACAATTGAGAAACTCACAACTGAAATACTCAGGTCCACTGTGTGTGTGTTCATGTGTGTATGTATAGGCGCTTTCGGACCGAACAGTTCTAGGGTCTCATTTGATAGGAACTACCCCGTGGGCAGTTTCCCCTAGAACTACATACGTTCTGGGGCCTTTTTTCTGTTTTCATTTGCACCGCCAGTAGGAACGCTGAAGTGACGTAAGCCGGCCGACGGTATAGCAGCTAAGAGCTGTTGTTTACGTCTAACCATGTATAGCTGCACATTTTTAAGTACAAATTTAATGACTTTTAAGACCTTTTAAATACCTCCAAAAGGGAAAAAATGCCATTACTGCGGCAAAAGAAATCGACAAAGTAGACTACAGTATACACAATTAACCAGTTTTATTGAATTTGAATGGCAGAAATATTGAGTGCACATTAGATAACGTATAACTGCCTTCTCATTAATGAAAATAAAACTGTATGGCGATAGACCCAGTCCAACGGAAAAAGATGTCCCCCTGTATTTATGCATTTACCACCGCAGTAGCAGTGAATGACTTGATGGGCATAGTACTTTTCGGGCGCTAGCATAGCGCTTGTGCCTGACGCTTGCTCGCGGCATCGTGTTTTTTTTTTTTTTTTTTCCTTTTTCCCCGCCGCAGCCCTAAAATCGTAAGCTGGATAAACACATTCTTATTTTAGGTTAAAATGCGGATCACAGCCACACAAGCGGACACACAAGCACCTACCGAAGCGGAGTGTACGCTACCTCTTCAATGTACAAATATACATTGGACGTTGCAGAAATGGTCATTGTTGGGGGATATAAAATACCGGTAAAAAAAAACATAAAAACCATGTCTCCCCTCCTACAATTCCAGACATTTTAGACACGAATATAACTAAAAAAAAAATGGCGGTTGCAATCATCGTATACCTGCATCTGGACCAATGGCTGTACACCTACGTCACAAGGTTCCTATTGGGCTGCGAAAGTACCTACCTTGAAGTAGGAGCTAAAAAAGCCCCTCAAAACAGCGTTCTAAGAACTATAATCGTTCTAAGTTCCTTCGGTGCGAACACACGAAAAAGGGGGTACTTTCTCCAACAGTTCTAATAACTATGGAAAAGTTCCTCCGGTGCGAAAGCGCCTTATGTGAGTGAGTGTGTGAGTGATGTATGTGTGTGTGTGAGTGTGAGTGTGTGTGTGTGTGATGTATGTTTTGTCTCCAATAAGACAGTGAAAGGAATCCTTTTTATTCCCACTGTGTCTCATTTATCATTTCTGTCTCAACTGTTTGATCTGCATCGTTTTGTTTTGTTTGTATGGTTCTGTCTCAACTGTTTGATCTGAATTGTTTTGTTTTGTTTGTATGGTTCTGTCTCAACTGTTTGATCTGCATCGTTTTGTTTTGTTTGTATGGTTCTGTCTCAACTGTTTGATCTGAATTGTTTCGTTTTTTTTTGTATGGTTCTGTCTCAACTGTTTGATCTGCATCGTTTTGTTTTGTTTGTATGGTTCTGTCTCAACTGTTTGATCTGAATTGTTTCGTTTTTTTTTGTATGGTTCTGTCTCAACTGTTTGATCTGAATTGTTTCGTTTTTTTTGTATGGTTCTGTCTCAACTGTTTGATCTATATGGTTTTGCTGAAGAAGAGGTCACCCTCAAGTCTGCAGAGAACACTGTTGCCATGGAAACTGACCTAATGACCACATGGCGGAATAGGGAAGATTTTGTCGTGCTTATCTCATGTTTTCATCATTAAAAAAATATATATATGTGCTTATTTAAGCTCCATATCAATTATACCTTAGTTTCTCTCTTCTAACATTGTTAATGAGATGATGGCAAACTCTGGAGAAGCACATTATCGCCCCCTATGTCTCTCTCTCACACACACACACACACACACACACACAGCACGCACGCTCATACATACTTAAATCTTTATTGATCCCAATCTTTCACAGATGTCTATAATGTTACCAGTTGTTATAGATTTATTTTACATATTAAATGATGTTACATATTCAAATACATTGCAGATGCTTACTCATGTACCAACAATTCAGTTCAAGTTATTAACATCCACTGGACCAGTGAGATATATTTCTGTTCTTTTTTTATTTTAACTGAATATGATTTCATGTTCATTGTCATACAGAAAAGCACATTTTTTATTTACTTCATGATGTACAATTTTTATTTCTATTCAAAAATTCTTATCTGGACTTAAGAAGTTTCTGTCTTTCAAAGTATCTAATGTATATTTCTGTCAGAAAATGATCTCACACCGCTTAGGAGTAGCCCAAACCTTACCCACACCACAGAAGCAAAACCCAGTTTGAACAGTATAAGAATCCCCAAATTTCCCTGCCCGGAGATTAATAAAGTGTTTATTCATATTAATGGTTTCTTAATAATTAATAAAGTATTATCTTCTGTTATAAGATGAAACATCATGACCTCAGGAGTCTGTCTATTTATCTGTTTATGTCTCTCCTTTTTGTTTTATTAAATGATGAACATGTAAGGGTGGTAAGGGTGTGTCTTTATTTAAGCAGTAAATAATTATGATACAACATTCAATATGCTGCTGAAATACTCTCAGACAAACACAGAGATGGAAATGTACCTGTAAAGAAATATATGTTGCCTTTATTAAGCAGAAACACTTAATAAAATATTTCTTACAACAAATAATAAATCTTCCTTGTGTCTTCAACTTCACTTTATAGGAATATTGGAATAAAATTGGTAAAAGATCACCCAAATTAAAAGATTTGCTATTTTAGATCTCTCTTTTTTTCAAAGGGGAATTTCATAGTGAATGCCAGAACATTTTGTGTTGGACCTAAAATTTCTCACCCTATTACACACTGTATAGACATTATACGCACATTCAACATGCAAAAAGTACACATGCTAAATTTCTCTCTCTATACACACTGTACATCAGGGTTCCCCAAACTTTTTCTTAGGAGGGCCAGATCACATTTTATTCAACCATTTTAGTGACAGCGGTTTTAGGGTTAGGGTTAGGGTTAGAATAAGGGATGAAAACCACTCCAAGGTCATCCCTCGGCCAATAACTTTTTTTCTGAAGGTGGTAGAGACTTGGAACCCGTGTCCGCCTGGGGGTTTTCGAGGATGCCCTTTCCAACGGTAGCAGTCCCGAGTGTCTAGGACAAGGGGAAGTGCCCGAAAGCTCCGTGGAGGCCATTTCAAAGTCATCCCTCGGTCAATAACTTTTTTTCTGAAGGTCACAGAGACTTGGAAGCGGTGTCCAACCAGGGGTTTTGGAGGACGCCCTTTCCAACGGTACCAGCCCCGAGTTTGTGCGACAAGCAGAGGTGTTCTTTTGGTCGGCAGACTTGGTGTTTGTTGTATTTGGTTGTGTTTTAGGGTTAGTAGTCGAATGAAATTGGAATTGAAAGTCTTGTTAGGGTTAAAGACTTGGACAGAAAGAAAAAGGGTTAAGGTTAGGGTTAGGGATTGGTAAGGGTTCCGTGTAAAAGTGTATTATGAGACTGTCTAGGGTTAGGGTTGGAATTAGACTTGATGGTCATTTAAGGCCAGAACTGAAATTGGGTTAGGGTTAGGGCTAGGTTAGGGTTAGGGTTAGGGTTAGGGTTAGGATAAGGGATGAAAACCACTCCAAGGTCATCCCTCGGCCAATAACTTTTTTTCTGAAGGTGGTAGAGACTTGGAACCCGTGTCCGCCTGGGGGTTTTCGAGGATGCCCTTTCCAATGGGTTAGGGTTAGGGTTAGGGTTAGGATAAGGGATGAAAACCACTCCAAGGTCATCCCTCGGCCAATAACTTTTTTTCTGAAGGCGGTAGAGACTTGGAACCCGTGTCCGCCTGGGGGTTTTCGAGGATGCCCTTTCCAACGGTAGCAGTCCCGAGTGTCTAGGGCAAGGGGAAGTGCCCGAAAGCTCCGTGGAGGCCATTTCAAAGTCATCCCTCGGTCAATAACTTTTTTTCTGAAGGTCACAGAGACTTGGAGCCGGTGTCCAACCAGGGGTTTTGGAGGATGCCCTTTCCAACGGTACCAGCCCCGAGTTTGTGCGACAAGCAGAAGTGTTCTTTTGGTTGGCAGACTTGGTGTTTGTTGTATTTGGTTGTGTTTTAGGGTTAGGGTTAGGGTTAGGGTTAGGATAAGGGATGAAAACCACTCCAAGGTCATCCCTCGGCCAATAACTTTTTTTCTGAAGGTGGTAGAGACTTGGAACCCGTGTCCGCCTGGGGGTTTTCGAGGATGCCCTTTCCAACGGTATCAGTCCCGAGTGTCTAGGACAAGGGGAAGTGCCCGAAAGCTCCGTGGAGGCCATTTCAAAGTCATCCCTCGGTCAATAACTTTTTTTCTGAAGGTCACAGAGACTTGGAGCCGGTGTCCAACTAGGGGTTTTGGAGGACGCCCTTTCCAAGGGTACCAGCCCCGAGTTTGTGCGACAAGCAGAAGTGTTCTTTTGGTCGGCAGACTTGGTGTTTGTTGTATTTGGTTGTGTTTTAGGGTTAGTAGTGGAATGAAATTGGAATTGAAAGTGTTGTTAGGGTTAAAGACTTGGACAGAAAGAAAAAGGGTTAAGGTTAGGGTTAGGGATTGGTAAGGGTTCCATGTAAAAGTGTATTATGAGACTGTCTAGGGTTAGGGTTAGAATTGGAATTGATGGTCATTTAGGGTTAGGGTTAGGG